>NW_028175942.1:207500-337500 GCF_949987555.1 Borostomias antarcticus
TAATATTTTTTTGCAATTCTCACTACATCCTGACGGCAATCTATAAATAAAGTGCTCTGACAGTAAAATGAAACAAATCCATAATCTGTGGAAGTCGCAAGACTGTAAAAAGTGTGTCCAATCATCCAATCAACTTGAAATGATTGGATGGCTTAGAGTACCTTGTCTACATTTGTTTTCCCCCAGGAGCGGCTTTGGAGGGAGTCCTGAAGGGAGGGGCGGGGATTTTGTCGGTTGCATTTTTCAAAAGCTTTAAAAATTTACATAATAACAGGAAACACAAACTGCATACTGCCCCTTCAATAACCACATCTTCAAACATTGCGAAGTACCCGTATGTGCCACTCTGGTCTATCTGGCAAAGTTAATGAAAGTGACAAACTATTTGTGGATCCACCTCGTGATTCAGGCGCGCTCCAAAATGTAACGGGTTCTTCCTTGGCTCATGCTACACCCCTCCACCGAGTTTCCTGAAAATCGGTCTGGCGGTTTTTGTGTAATCCTTCTGACTAACAAACAAACTAATGAACGAACTAACAAACGAACACACAGCACTGAAATCACAACCTCCACCCCCGAACTTCGTCCTGAGCGGAGGTAACAGTAAACTGTCTGAGGTAGTTTGGGGTAGCTGTTTTGTATGAGATACAACCCCATTTTGTATTAATACAACCCGAATGATTAATGTACTGTACATCCTCAATACCTAAATACATTACTTTCTATTATCCTCAAACTACCCCAAACAACAAGCAACTACACCACCTACTACATACTATTAGTGAGTTGGCGAACCAATTCTGTACCCTGACCTGTAGCAGGCGATGTAGAGCTTCCTGTCCCTGCGCTGGTGCAGGTAGATGTGTGCCATCTTCTCCCGGGCCTCCAGGTAGTGCGGCTGGTCGGACGTGACGCTCCTCAGGACCCCCAGCGCCGTGTCCGCATCGTCCTTGGCCAGCGACAGGTCCACGTTGGCCATGGTGACGCGCGTCTCCTCTGCCGTGCCGGTGAAGCTGCTGATGGCGTCCTGCATGACCACGGTGGCCTCGTGCTGGTGAGGGAGAAGGAGAGAAGGGTGGTAAGAGAGAATATCATCTGTTACAGTAAATATGACCTGCAATGTTATGATAAGATTTCAGCAGGCAATGAGTCTTACTCTTTGTCCATGAAAAAAGCATGATTACATTTTGCTTGATAAAAAGCTTAATACAAACTGTCAATGTGGCAATTTAGGTTAGAGTGAAGCAATAACTCATGAGAGGGTTGTGGTATATGGCCAATATACTGTACCACGGGCTGTGCTGCTGTCATACACAACAAACCAGCACAATAATAATACACCGTAATGTAACCAACAGATGCTTACGTATTGTCGCTAACATTTTTACAGGCAGTAATAATTGGCAGAATAATATTTCACATAGAACGGTAAAGAGGCTTTGCCCGTCGTATATCGTGAATATACAACGGCTCTTAACCGATCAGATTGCGAGGTCGGAACTACCCGTTGTATAATAACAGATTTGCATATTGTGCAGTTATGCGCTATTGCTTAGGTTAGGTAGCTGATAAAAACTTTGCGGCTCACATCATTTTAGCACTGTCCGAGCTGTTACACTGGCGGGTGGAGTGACCATACCTGCTCTCCATTGAGCCTGAGTGCCTCAGCCAGCTCCAGGTAGACCGCCACCCCCTCGCTGCTGCTGACCAAGGCCTTCCTGTCCCTGGCCGGCCTGCCCACCCCCGGCAGGCTCATGGCCATCCTCAGGGCCCGGACGGCCCCCGCCAGGTCCCCCGTGCTCCGCAGTGCCCGAGCCTGGATCAGGTGGTACTGGGGCCGCTCACGCACCTGGCATGGTGGAGGGGGCGGGGTACAGGGGCAGAGCGGGCGGGGTATAGGGTAGTGTGGGGGGGTATAGGGTAGTGGGGGGGGGGGGGTATAGGGTAGTGGGGGGGGGGGGGAGTACAGGGGCAGAGTGGACGAGGTATAGGGTAGTGGAGGGGGGGGTATAGGGTAGAGTGGACGGGGCATAGGGTAGAGTGGGGGGGGTATAGGGTAGTGGAGGGGGGGGGTATAGGGTAGTGGAGGGGGGGGTATAGGGTAGAGTGGACGGGGCATAGGGTAGTGGGGGGGGTATAGGGTAGAATGGATGTGGTATAGGGTAGAGTGGGGGGGGTATAGGGTAGAGTGGGGGGGGTATAGGGTAGAGTGGGGGTGGGGTATAGGGTAGAGTGGGGGGGTATAGGGTAGAGTGGGGGGGTATAGGGTAGAGTGGGGGGGTATAGGGTAGAGTGGGGAGGTATAGGGTAGAGTGGGGGGGTATAGGGTAGAGTGGGGGGGTATAGGGTAGAGTGGGGAGGTATAGGGTAGAGTGTGGGGGGGTATAGGGTAGAGTGGGGGGGTATAGGATAGAGTGGGGGGGGGGTATAGGGTAGAGTGGGGGGGTATAGGGTAGAGTGGGGGGGTATAGGGTAGAGTGGGGGGGTATAGGGTAGAGTGGGGGGGTATAGGGTAGAGTGGGGGGGGGTATAGGGTAGAGTGGGGGGGGAATAGGGTAGAGTGGGGGGGTATAGGGTAGAGTGGGGGGGTATAGGGTAGAGTGGGGGGGGTATAGGGTAGAGTGGGGGGGGTATAGGGTAGAGTGGGGGGGGTATAGGGTAGAGTGGACGGGGCATAGGGTAGTGGGGGGGGTATAGGGTAGAATGGATGTGGTATAGGGTAGAGTGGGGGGGGTATAGGGTAGAGTGGGGGGGGTATAGGGTAGAGTGGGGGTGGGGTATAGGGTAGAGTGGGGGGGTATAGGGTAGAGTGGGGGGGTATAGGGTAGAGTGGGGAGGTATAGGGTAGAGTGGGGGGGGGTATAGGGTAGAGTGGGGGGGTATAGGGTAGTGGAGGGGGGGGTATAGGGTAGAGTGGGGGGGTATAGGGTAGAGTGGGGGGGATAGGGTAGAGTGGGGGGGTATAGGGTAGAGTGTGGGGGGGTATAGGGTAGAGTGGGGGGGTATAGGGTAGAGTGTGGGGGGGTATAGGGTAGAGTGGGGGGGTATAGGATAGAGTGGGGGGGGGGTATAGGGTAGAGTGGGGGGGTATAGGGTAGAGTGGGGGGGTATAGGGTAGAGTGGGGGGGTATAGGGTAGAGTGGGGGGGGGTATAGGGTAGAGTGGGGGGGGAATAGGGTAGAGTGGGGGGGTATAGGGTAGAGTGGGGGGGTATAGGGTAGAGTTGGGGGGTATAGGGTAGAGTGGGGGGTATAGGGTAGAGTGTGGGGGGGTATAGGGTAGAGTGGGCGGGGGGGGTATAGGGTAGAGTGGGGGGGGGTATAGGGTAGAGTGGGGGGGTATAGGGTAGAGTGGGGGGGTATAGGGTAGAGTGGGGAGGTATAGGGTAGAGTGGGGGGGTATAGGGTAGAGTGGGGGGGATAGGGTAGAGTGGGGGGGATAGGGTAGAGTGGGGGGGTATAGGGTAGTGGAGGGGGGGGTATAGGGTAGAGTGGGGAGGTATAGGGTAGAGTGTGGGGGGGTATAGGGTAGAGTGGGGGGGTATAGGGTAGAGTGTGGGGTATAGGGTAGAGTGGGGGGGGGGTATAGGGTAGAGTGGGGGGGTATAGGGTAGAGTGGGGGGGTATAGGGTAGAGTGGGGGGGTATAGGGTAGAGTGGGGGGGGGTATAGGGTAGAGTGGGGGGGGAATAGGGTAGAGTGGGGGGGTATAGGGTAGAGTGGGGGGGTATAGGGTAGAGTGGGGGGGGTATAGGGTAGAGTGGGGGGGGTATAGGGTAGAGTGGGGGGGGTATAGGGTAGTGGAGGGGGGGGTATAGGGTAGAGTGGGGGGTATAGGGTAGAGTGGGGGGGGTATAGGGTAGAGTGGGGGGGATAGGGTAGAGTGGGGGGGTATAGGGTAGAGTGGGGGGGTATAGGGTAGAGTGGGGGGGTATAGGGTAGAGTGGGGGGGTATAGGGTAGAGTGGGGGGGTATAGGGTAGAGTGGGGGGGGTATAGGGTAGTGGAGGGGGGGGTATAGGGTAGAGTGGGGGGGGGTATAGGGTAGAGTGGGGGGGTATAGGGTAGAGTGGGGGGGGGGTATAGGGTAGAGTGGGGGGGGTATAGGGTAGAGTGGGGGGGGTATAGGGTAGAGTGGGGGGGGTATAGGGTAGAGTGGGGGGGGAATAGGGTAGAGTGGGGGGGTATAGGGTAGAGTGGGGGGGTATAGGGTAGAGTGGGGGGTATAGGGTAGAGTGGGGGGGTATAGGGTAGAGTGGGGGGGGTATAGGGTAGAGTGGGGGGGTATAGGGTAGAGTGGGGGGTATAGGGTAGAGTGGGGGGGTATAGGGTAGAGTGGGGGGGGGTATAGGGTAGAGTGGGGGGGGAATAGGGTAGAGTGGGGGGGGTATAGGGTAGAGTGGGGGGTATAGGGTAGAGTGGGGGGGTATAGGGTAGAGTGGGGGGTAGAGTGGGCGGGGGGGTATAGGGTAGAGTGGGGGGTATAGGGTAGAGTTGGGGGGTATAGGGTAGAGTGGGGGGTATAGGGTAGAGTTGGGGGGTATAGGGTAGAGAGGGCGGGGTATAGGGTCGAGTGGACGGGGCATATGGAGGCAAGGGAGGTGGTGTGGGGGGGGGGGGGGGTAGAGAGAAAATAAGGAAGAAAAGAGTGAGAGAAAGAGAGAGAGTGGGGATTAAGAAATAAGAAGACGTGTGAGGATAGGCTAGACGCCCTCAGTCTTGAAGAAAATCCAACGTAAAAAACCCCATGATTTTTCACCTGGAAGTTGTGGCTGAGCCCAGAAGCACCTCTGGTAGTCCCCGTGGTGAAGGTGCATGGTGGCCTGCAGCAGGTGAACCTCTGCGCTGGTGGGCTCCTTCTCCAGACAGACGTCTAGGAACCTCTGGGCAGAAGCACTGTCACCTTCCACGGGAAACGACGGGGTGTTATCTTACCTGAATAAGATCTGAATCTTACCTGAATACATGAGTTCATGTACTGTGCCTCTCAACTTACTTGAATAATTTACATTCTAGTCATTTCGCCGACGCTATTATCCAAAGCGACTTAAAATTAATACATTTGTCTTTATTCATAATTGCTATCCCTTCTAAGGTTGGCCCTTTATCCCTGTGTCTATTTTTTTCAGGATTTACTTGAATAGGGACAGATACAAATGCATGTCACATTGCAAAAAACAATGGCACATTGTAGCTGCCCACTCTCTGGCTTTACCTGCAAGGTATTTGGCGTGGGCCATGTGGTAGGCACCAAACATGAGACCGGGAGCCATTTTGACCACAGGATCCAGGATCATAATGGAGTGATTCAGGACAAACGGTAGAGGTTGGCCTACAGTGATGGGCTTTTCCTGGGATGAGGAAAGGGATGTTCTATATCATTAGAGCTTCATTTTTAGTCACCTCTGTGCTTATTGTATATGGATTTCATGTGGTGTGAGATGTATCTCTTTCCTTCTATGAGGAGAGAGGAAAGATCCACACTGATTTCTTCCAGTCCACTTTATTGAAAATATTGCAACGTTTCGACACTTAGGTCTTCAAGTTGAAGTTGCCTGATGAAGACCTAAGGGTCGAAACATTGCGATATTTTCAATAAAGTGAACCGGGAGAAATCAGTGTGTGGAAATCAGCGTCCTCACTTATGTACTCTAAGATCCAACACCTGGCCTACTAAGGTTGGATGTGCGCACAGCTCTTTTGCCTTTTTGTCTCTTTCCTCTTATAACACAGCGGTTGCTGTACCTGGACGTAGGAAAGGTTCAGGTTGACCACCTGGAAGATGAAGTTGGGGTGGAGTAAGTGGAAATACTCCGGGCCCATCGGGCGTCCTCGCAGAGCTAGGAAGTGGAGCTCCATGGCCTCCTTCAGTATGGGTGACACTACATCCAGCCCCGCCCCTCTCTTATGGGCTAGGAGGGCCTGCAGCAGGGCCAGCTCCTGTTCAGCACAGAGAGATGACGTACTGTAGCAGATCAGTTCACACGTTCAGAATGTGCACAGTGACTAGTGATATCCTGCATAGGTCTCTGAAACCACTTATGGAGATTAATGTGTGCATGTGAGTGCCCGTGTGTGTGTGTGTGTGTGTGTGTGTGTGTGTGTGTGTGTGTGTGTGTGTGTGTGTGTGTGTGTGTGTGTGTGCACGCATATTTGTGTGCGTGTGTGTCTGTGAGTGTGTATGTGTGTGTGTGTGTGTGTGTGTTTGTGCATTCCTGTCATACCGCCGACTGGCCAATCCAATGCTGGATCTCTCGAAGGAACTCCAGCTGGATGGCTGCCTCCTCCAGCTGTCCATCCATTAACTGGCAACGAATTAGACCTGGAGAAAAAAATGAGAGAAGTACAGTATACACACTAGCCATATTTACACTATGTTTCCAGACATTCACAGAGCCTGATATTCTTTCAATTAGAGATAGTATGCAGCGTGTTGCTTCTGTTGAACATGAACTCCCCCAGCAGAAAGGTCACCTGCTACCCCCGGCACGCTGCTGTTGTCGGCGTTGAGAGCAGTGGAGTGCCAGCGCGTCGCCTCTTTGGCCTTGTCCTGCAGGGCCAGCAGATAGCCCATCTCATTGGCAATGTCAGCGTCGGCTGGTGCCTTGGCATACGCCCTCTCAACAAAGGGGGTCAAAAGCTGTAGGATCTCAGCGTTACCAGCACACTACAGAGAGAGAGAGAGAGAGAGAGAGAGAGAGAGAGAGAGAGACAGAGATGGGGAAAGAGAGAGAGAGGTGTGTGTGTGTGGGGGGGGGGGGGGTAAAAAAAACATTCAATCGCATACAAGTTGATCTCAGTGTCACTTCTGTACAGTTGCTATGTTCTGTATCAAAATCACAGTATTTTTTTTTTAACTCTTCTACTGTCAACAAGAGACCCATGTCCCTTGATAAACAATGGTCTAGAATGTTGTGCTCTGTGGGTGCCATTGACAACAGAAACCAGGGGATATGTAGAAGCCCAGATGAGAACTACCCTGGAGGTCTTCAGCCTGACACTGCCTCCATTGCCTGGATTCAAGTTTTCCTAACCAATCACTAGAGACTGACGACTAACGCCTTGATAACGGCGTTGGTCCCGCCCATGCACTGATTAGCTCATTGTTAGTGCCCGCGGCACTGGACCGATCATTTTTCAACTGAGAAACTGCGATGCCAGACCAAGAATCAGTCAGCTGGGTGGAGTGGGCAGAGGTACCCAGGACCCAGGAAAGGCATTTCACAGAGGTCAAAGGGATATATTGTATGTTTACATGACACTGGTCAACACTTCTTCTGAGTGCACAAGGACATTCGTTACCCATCCTTTGGGTACACAAGGCTTTACAATACCAACATGACACTAATTGTCAAAGCTAACCCATCATACAGTACTTATTTGAGTGGTAAACTACAAAGTAGGCTACAATGCTTTGCCGTAACATGAATGCCACTATAACACGGTATACATTTGTAACCTCCTGCCAGTGGGAGAAATGAACCAGTTACTCTTACCAGTCTGCTGATGGGTTGTGTGATCCGGACCTGAACACTTGGCGAGCAAGGTTCGGAGATCTCCACAGCACTCAGCAGTACTTGGAGATGCTCCTTCGCCTGCAGCACAGACTTATACCTATAGTCACTTTGTTTTATAACACCATTGTGTCAAAGCAGCATTCTTAATGTTATGAATTAATGTGACATTCTTACTTTTGTTAGATCTCCATCCTTCACTATGGCATGGATGGCTAGAACTTGAATCGCCGTAAAATTCCTCCCATCTTGTTGTAAAATTCTGGATAAAACCGAAACATTTAGAATCATTACTAATAGAATAACTGGACATTTTCTTCAAGTAGCTCCATTTGAGGTGCACTTGATTTGCCTCATCGTGTGCATTTTGCAACTGTTCCATTGGTTTCATTGAATAGGGTCAATTAAATCAAGCAAACCCCATATATCTGACAGTAGTAGTTGAGCCAGGTGTGATCAGCCCACCTGTTGGCCAGCTCCAGGCCTTGCTCCCAGTCCTGGAGAGCCAGGAACAGGGTCATCTTCAGCAGCATTCCAGGGAGGAATTCTGGGTGGCACATCAGGATCTGATTGACGATCTCCAGGGATCTGGTGAAGTTCTGTTTCTCCAAAAAGTACTTCACCTGTAAATGTAACAGTATGAAAGTATTTTTATACTTGGTTTAAAAATAAGAGCACGCGAGTGGTCGATTCAAGCTGGTTTCAAACAAAAGACATTCTGTTACGATTTGCAAATTCAGATTCGAGAACAGGAAGTGTATCCAAGTCAAGAGTGAGTCACTGGGGGACAAAGGCGATAGTTTATAACGTGAAAAAGGAAGTGACAGTTTCAGGATGAAGAGGACAGGGAAGTGATGTCACACAGGAAGAATTTGTAGTTTTAACAGACTGATTCTAGAGGAACGAACTACAAAGTTAGAACAACAGTCAAGTAGGAAAACAAAACACAGTGGTGAGACTTGAATTTCTTCACAACAGCAAAGAGCAATCTAATGTCAGCAATCTTAGACGCCTTCTTACCACACTAGGCCTATCTACAAACCGATGACAGAATAAGAGAGGTGGAGAGATTTTGTACCTTTCCCATTAATCCAAGGACATCTTTGGAGTCGTGTACTCCCCCATCCAAGTATCGGATAGCATTGTTCCTCTGGAACTCATCCTCTGAGCTCATATTCAACCAGCCCTTCAGAATTAATCCCTGCTCAGACCGACAGAACATTATACAGGAACGTCTCTCCATTAATAATGTTTATCTTTTGTTATGTTAATTTGTTAATTATTTTCTACCAGAATTTGAGTTATTATTAAATTCATATATTGTCAAAGATACTGTATTTGGGCACTAGTTAATAATACATTTGAAGACATGGACCTCTTTGGAAGACTTGGAGATCCCCATTATCTTGTCGACATAGTCTTTGGCCTTGTCATTGCGTCCCATGAGCCAGAGGAGCAAGCCTCCATAGAACAAGGCCTGCTCCCCTGCTGTCTTACGCACGGTCCGCACATGGGACTCCAACTCTGACACAGCCTCTCGATCTGGGTACAACAGGGGAAAAAAAGCCAAGTGCTTGAGTACTTGTACTATGAGTAAAGTACTATGACATGGAATCTGTAATGTAGTGTTTTAATATGTAAATGCATGTTTTCATCGTATTGTACGAATGCATGTTTTATTGCATCATTTTTATTGTATTGTTGTATGTATATAGGACTGGAGATGGAAATTAGCAAAAGCTATAATATAGTACAATACATCTTCTCTCTAAGGAGACTAATGAATTTAAATAAATAAACTCTATGAGTACCTTTTTGGAGGCTGAGTTAAGGGTGAAATTTAAATAGAAAATTATTATATTATTAAGTGTGGTATTAAAAAAAAACATCACAAAGTATTCCATCAAAGGTGTTGAACAGAAATGCACTGGGCACTGATAAGGCTAATAACTGTACAGAGGGTAAGAGAGGTATTAACATTCTCAGCTGTGTCCTGTAAATAGGATTAAATTAGAGGGGAAAACCGGTCTATCGAGTTGGTTTATTCAAACCACAACCCGTTTGTTTTGTGGTAGAACTGGAATCCTGAATGTAGCTGTCCACTTACCGCATGTTTCACATTGCTTGTGTGCACAGATAAGAGCCATTGGAGCACATATGGACACACTGGTATTGTCTTTGACCATCTCCAGCTCCCGTATGGCCTCCTGGATTCTACCTGCCAGAATTGAATTATAGCCAGAGTCATTGTTGTTCATGCGCGTCTGAAGTCATCTTTCAGTAACGAAACAGGCACCCATACCTTCCATTAGTTTCCCATAAGCTTTGAAACATTTGAGAACAGGATCGTTGTTGTATAGCTTGAAATATTCCTCAGCAGTATGTATGGCTTGTCTGAATAATTTCTCTCTTATGAAGTATGTAAGGGACGCCTGTGTGGGTAAAACAAGTAACGTTAACGTTAGTTAGCTAAATATTAGGAAATACACACTTTTTAATGCCTTTAGCATATGTCTGTAGCTAAGCAGCAAGATATTCATCGCGGACTAAGTTTTTGGAATATGAACACCTAACAGTTCATCCAAGACCCCCAAGTTCAGCTAAGTGCATGAGTGCGTGAGTGTGTCTGTGTGGTGAGAGCATGGGTGAGAGAGAGAGAGAGAGAGAGAGAGAGAGAGAGAGAGAGAGAGAGAGAGAGAGAGAGAGAGAGAGAGAGACCGAAAGAGAGAGGGAGATCAAACTCGATTTTTCTACAATCGCTATTTATTACTACTGTCTGACCTCCAGCGAACGCTCCCAGTGCAACGAGAACCATGAGTTCTGTGACAGCTCGTTAGCTAGCTCGCGGTTGATATTAGTTATTACCTACTGTAGCTAGTTTCACATTCGTTTGAACGGTTGCAATGGGTTTATCCCCAAGCTCTCTTTTATCAGACGGAGGGACGAGTGGATATCATGTCCACGGGGTAGGTACAATTAAATCGGCGTACCAGGCAAGGTTGTTGAAGGGTGGCGTTACGCTAAAAGCGACGCTTAGGAAACGATTTATCGACTGCTGTCTGGTGTGTTGGTAGCCAAGTTGATTGCCAAGCTACATTCAGAACAATATTCAACTATGAAAGCATGCTAACTATTTTCCATAAAACTAGCCCAGGTATAGCTGCATACTACGCTGCTCGCTAATAGTAGCCTAATGAATGTCATGTCCTCATCGATGGCGAGGAGATCCCACGGTAGCTGATGTGGCATCGCTCATATGACAGCTGTCAAGACAAAGACCAGTCATACAGACCATTATTGAGTTAACATACCAGGGTTTAGCTAGCCGACTTGCACAATGTCTTATTGTCATTAGGAGTGTTGAGTACATCTCCCTGAAATTGTGTCTGGAAATGCTAGTGTACATTTGCCTGTGTACTACTGTGTAGATGATCAGATAAGATGTGTATCATTTTCAGATTCAAGAGGACTCGCCAGCAGAGAAGGCTGGCCTGGAGCCTTTCTTTGATTTCATCTTGTCTATAGGAAATACCAGACTGGTGAGTAAACTATTTGTGGGGACAGTGTAGGGTTGAGACTAGAGTTTATCCTGCCGCGGTGCTGCTTCTCTGAGCGTTTCAGGAGATCCTTTATCCCCTCTGCCATCAGACTGTACAACGCCTCCCCAGACTCAAGGGACTCCATTGACCTGAGTAGGTGATGGCTAATGACTCTTAGTTTTAGTACTCCTGAAAACAAGCTTATTTTATGCTTTTACTGCTCTGTTATGCTTTTATTACCTTTTAATGTTTTTATTGTTTTCATGTTTTATTGTTTTGTACCGTCTTGTGGTTTAGTGTTTGTCTATTGTTATGTGTCACGCTGCAACACTGAATTTCCCTGACGGGATGAATAAAGTATTATCTTATCTTATCTTATATTAGACCTCTCTGTTATACATAGTCCAATAATTGGAGGAAATGGATATCTGCACACTGGGTTATAATTCCCAATACTTTATTCAATTAGTAACATTTCAACCTAGCTGTTGGGTTGAAAAGTTGCTAATTGGAAGTATTGGGAGCTATAATCCAGATTTGGTTTTATCCTGCACCTAAAGACAGGTTGTGCACACAGCCACTCTCCTATGTAGTGCATACTGCAGTCCAATATCAAACATGAATCTAATGCCAGTGTTTGTCTAATTCTGTCAATATTGACACTCCTTCAAGGGAACGCCCCATCTGAGGTCTACGGGGCAGATCTACTGAAGGCTTGCGTGTGTTAAACCACATACAAAACTGTTAGCCTACAGTACCACTTGTATAAAAATGCCCAAGCTGATTAGAGCTTCTGGATGAAATACAGATATTATAGATGATTTAGTGCCAGTCACAAGAAGGAAACACGCAATACCAGTAATGCCTAAGAGTCTTGCAACTCATGCATTTCTTTGCCTCTGGGTTATTCCAGAGTACATTATCTTTCGCTGCTGGGATCTCCCTGTCCAGTTTTTGATGTGTGCTGTCAGTGGTCTGAATGATGCAGTGCAGGATGGACAGGTTTCTGGTCAAGTTCTACATGGTTGAAAGCCCTTTAAGGAGATAGGATACACAGCATGTTCACCCCACAAGTCTTCAACTCTTGACGGCTGTGGATTTTAGAGCATACAGTTAACAAAAACAATTCATGGGGAAGTTTGAAGAGGGTTATGTATACCATGGGATCCTTTTAGTTCAGATATATTGATGATCTATTTTTTGTCTTTTCTAGCACTTCTGAGATGCTTAACGAATTTGTGATATATGTGAACTCCAGGTTCCCCTCTTTCAAATTCACTTTGGAGGCCAGCAGAGAATCAATGTCTTGATGTGCTGGTAAAAAACCCTGATGTGAAACAGACTACTGTGTACCATAAACAACCGGACAGAAACAACTACCTACTCTAGCTACAGCTACCACCCATCTAGCTTGAAAAGAGGGTTACCATATAGTCAATTGTAAAGACTAAACAGAATTTGCAGTACAGAGTCTGAACTTGAAAGACAAGCCAAGGACCTATGTGACTGTTTTAGGACTAAGGGTTATAAAGAAAGAACTGTATTGAGCAGCATGTCCAGAGGCAAAGAGATGGACAGGACGAGCCTCCTCACCTTAAGACCAACCCCCCCTAGTGGTCCATCCACTGTACTGTGCACTACTTTTTCTCCCATTTCTCAGTCCATCGAGCACACAGTAAAAAAGCAGTGGCACATACTTTCAAGTGACCTAGCGGCTGGACGGTCGTTCTCCACTCCGCCTATTTTTGCTAATAAACATGCAAAAACTCTGAGAGAGAGAGAGATTGGTGAGAAATGACACATACACACAACCCCAACACTTCTTGGCGACGTTGCCCCCCAGGGAACTTTGCCTGCAATAACTGTTAGCTGTAATGCCATGATTAATGCTGACTGTTTCATACACCCTCACACGGCAAAAAGATCAAAGCAAGAGGAAGAATCACATGTAGAACAAAATAGACAGTGCACTGTATCTGTTGAAATACCCAAGTGGATTTTATTATGTTGGTAAAACCAAGATAGAATTGAAGGCCAGAATATCTGAGCGTGAGAGTAACTTGAGGAACCATGACGAGAAGCCCCCTGTAGCCAGGCATGTCAATGCCACAGGACATGAGGTTAATTTGGTGGTTATCTTACAGGTGCATCTCAGAAAATTAGAATATTGTGGAAAAAGTCCATTATTTTCTGTAATTTAATTGAAACAGTTAAACTTTCATGTATTCTAGATCAATTACACAAAGTGAAATATTTCAAGCCTTTTTTGTTTTAATCTTTATGATTGTACTGTATGTTCATTTATACACTCAATACTTGGTGGGGGCTCCTTTTGCAAAAATTACTGCAACAACATGGAGCGTGGCATGGAGGCAATCAGCCTTGAAATATTTCACTACATGTTTAATGAATCTACACTGTATAATATATGAAGGTTTCACTTTTTGAATTAAATTACGAAAAATAATGAACTTTCCACAATATTCTAATTTTCGGAGATGCACCTGTATATATATATATATATATATATATATATATATATATATTGTATGGGTCATTTCCGCCTAGGCTAGTCTCGGAGCCAGACTCTCTATGGAGGAGAGGGTCTGGACTTCAGCCGCTTAGAATTTGTAAAAGGAAGTTCTTAAAAAAACTCATCACTTCTGGTCCGGACTGTCTACTACTCTCTACGGAGTTTTGACGGGATATCTGCCCGTTTTTTTTCCTTCATCAAAATTTCTTCGTCTGAATACCAGACGTAGTTGACAGTCCGGGCCGGTAGTCGACTCGTCTGGCTCGCGAGACGATGCCTAGGCGGGCTAAACACTGACGTGGGCCGGAGGACTGAAACACGTGTGTCATTGTCTGCTGTACATGTGCATTAAAAGCAGTTAAAACTTATTTCAGAGTTCTGATTTGCCCCCATTTTGTAAAATCCATTCAAAACACACAAAACCAGCATTTGTTTGCACTTGACGCCATCAACGCAATCACCTGCAAATACATTAAGAACAAATGAACACGAAATTTAGCAGGCTTTATTTTGGATCTTAGCAAATCAAGGCCTGTGTGTAAGGCTGTTAAGCCCTTTCGGATTAAGAACAGGTGTGTTTACAGTACCTCTCTCTCTCTCTCTCCCCCTCCCTCCCTCCCTCTCTCCCTCTCTCTCTGTCCCTCTGTCCCTCTCTCTCCCCCCCTCTGTCCCTCTGTGTAGAACAAAGACAGCAGCCTGCTGAAAGACCTGCTCAGGGCTAATGTGGAGAAGCCTGTGAAGCTGGAGGTGTACAGTACCAAGGCCCAGAAGGCTCGGGAGCTGGAGCTGGTCCCCAGTAACATGTGGGGCGGACAGGGTCTGCTGGGAGCCAGCGTCCGCTTTTGTAGCTTCCAGGGAGCCATTGAAAACGTGTGGCATGTCTTGGTGAGTCAAGACCAAAGGCAAGGGTTTGATTTTGATTTGATTGATTTTCATTGCTGTGTGTGCATGCGTGTGTGTGTGCATACGTGTGTGTCGTTGACGATGCTGATATTTTCTGTATAGAATGGTTCAATAGCTCTACCTCTCTTAGGACGTAGAATCAAATTCCCCTGCTGCATTAGCTGGCTTGCAAGCAAAACAAGACTTCATCGTTGGGGCAGACCAGGTGTTACAAGATGTAAGTCTGCCTTTTCATCAACAGAGTTTACAGTCAAAACATGAAAAATATCAACCTCAGAGGTTGATGAAAGATAACGCTTACAAAGCTTCTGAGATGGTTTTGTTTCTCTTCCTCTGTGACTGCTTGTCACTTCCTGTTTATCGACCCGCAGTCTGAGGACTTCTACTCTCTGATTGAGGCCAGCGAGGGCAAGCCTCTGAAGCTGCTGGTCTACAACACGCAGAGAGACCAGTGCAGGGAGGTGCTGGTGACCCCTAATGGGGCCTGGGGAGGAGAGGGCAGGTACCGTAATTGGCACTAGGAATGTTAATTGATTAATTGCCGATAAGAATTTACTCGAGTAAGATTTGGTTACTTGATTAATTGCTTGTTAATGGAACGGAACTTTTTTTTTTTTGGAACGAACGTTATCAACGGGAGTTGCGTGAAATGTAATCATGATTTAGGGTCTGACTGCACATGAGGGCGCCACGCCATGTAGTGAAGGCTAATTGGGATGCCGGGAAATTTCAACGACACAGCGGAAGAAAGACACAAAAATGAAGCGAGTAAAGCGCAGTCCAGCGTTGGATGTTCTTATTAATTAATCGACTGTTGTTTGTTAAGATTAACAGTTATCGATTCATGAAATTCCTTGAAATTGACATTGCATCAGATCATACACAGAGCAGGAGCTCACATATCCCTGCATAGTACAGATTTAAGGCCTGTTTCTTGGACACAGATTAAGCCAAGAGATGGAGAATCTCTATTGATATGTACTGTATCTCAGTCTAAGCACGTTGGAAATCACTTTAATCGGCCTCCCCATCTTGTCTGTTTGATTTCAGCTTGGGCTGTGGGATTGGTTACGGCTACCTGCACAGAATCCCAATCCGCCTGGGTCACAGCCAGAGAGACAGGGCCCGCGCCTCCAATACACCTCAAGATGGCGACACACAAGAAATGACTACAAGTGACTCCGCTGAGGTACTGTACAGAGAAGCTCGTCAAGCACTTTTCCTCTACTCTTGAGAACGCTTCAGAAAAGCTTTTGTAGAAAGCCGAAAGGCTCAATTGCTTTTTTATGTCCCTCCACTTAGGTGGCTATAGAGGGTCCGTCCGGTCAGCGTGATGAGGGAGAGATGGGCCTGGAACACAGTGGACAACCTGTAGAAGACCCGTCTCTAAAATACACCTTTCTGCCTGCTCATAAAGACGGAGTTGCAGAGCTAGGTGATAATACTAAGTAAATGTGTGTGTGTGTGTGTGTGTGTGTGTGTGTGTGTGTGCGCGCGTGTGCGCATTCTGTTTGTGTGTGTTACCGTTTGTTTTTTTATACATCCAACTGCCCCATTTCAGTTGCATTAACAAAATAGTTTTAAGGAGCTTTGAACGCACTAACAGTACATATTGTAACTCTGTTTGCATACCAGACATCTGCAGCGTCTGTCAATGTCGGTGACACATCCTACCCTGATAACCTGCTCAGCCTGGGTGAGATGAATCTACTGTAAAATGAAACAAGAAAAAAGGACAGCACTGTGTTTGCAGTCTGTAATCTCATGTGATATCTTGTAGGAAGTGTATGTTTTGTTATGTCCACATCATGTCCTTATGTATGTTGTTCACCTGTGATAGCCACTTTGTATCAATGACTTATTGTGGAAGGCAAGGCAAGGCATGTTTAGGCACATTTCAGCAACAAGGCAATTCAAAGTGCTTTACGTGAGACATTAAAAGCATCGAGACAAAGTGCAACACGTAAAAGGTCATATAAAACGAAATGCAAAACAAAGACAAATTCTCTCTCTAAGGCAAATAATGACTATATCCTGTAGATGAGTCATCAGTGAGCCAGGAGGTGTCGGTGGAAGCAGGCGTGCTCGTCAGGGAAGTTCACGTGGACCAAACTGCAGACTCCTCTCTTCCCTGCCAAGCACCCACAGCCGACAAGGTCGATCCCAGTCCCGATGTCACCAAGGAGGCGCTGTCGGACACTAGCGTGTCACCTGAGCAGGACATGGACCTGACAACCGCCAGCCCAGAGTCAGAGGAAGCAGAGGCCCTGGGACCACCTCAGAAGACTACCCCTGATGTTTAGAAGTAAAGAGCTTTATTAATAACCTATATCTCTATGAGTAGGAGTAGTCTGCATCCTACTCAGAAACACTACTGATTAAGCTTGCTCAAGAGTACAGGCTAAGAATTTAAAGGAAAATCACATTATTTTTATTAGTACATAAGATTTATTGTTGACATTTGTTTTTATTTGTAAGACATTTGCTTTCTATTTAAATATCACTGCATGCGATTTGCACATCTTTGCAAAAGGTTGTTTATCTAACGGTGAATTGTAGGATGATTGGTTGGGCAATTTGAATGTTCTGCACAGTAGTCGAAGGGTTTATACACACTGCAAAGGTTTCCTACTTACCAAACTAGAGGCCTGATTGTAGTATCTTATTTGTTTTTACTAACACCAAGCTGCTGGAAAATGTGCATCTTAGCTCCTAATTCTGCACCAAAAATTTTATTATATATAATACATGCAGGTATCTTATTTGTGATCAACATGTATACAGTATACTGTAGGTACAGTATGTAAGCATTGCTTACATAGTTAATCTGTTTGGAGAGAATGTTTTAGTCTTTTGGATGATCATATCTGTTTCTGTACTTTTCAAATACTGCATGTGAGGTGTCATATCATTTGTTACTCCATTGACGGTATTGTGTAGTTTGTTTATGTAGATGTTACATTGTTGATGAGCGCAAATGCGGTTCTATTGTGAAGCTGGTCAGTTATCTCATGCTAATACAGCATTGTACTTGTATGTTGCACTTTAACAATACTGTATATCTGATTTGAGAATAGGGTGGTACCTGTATTCAAATCAGTTTGACCCTAATATAACCTCCTTGGTAGGACCTTCAGAGAAACTGTTCTGCTCTCAGGCTCTGACCCGTTCAATCACCATCAAAGCCTTATTGTTGCGTCCAAAAGTTAGTCTACCTACAGTAAACAGGTAGTAGGCTGGTTGCCTCACTGGAAAAGTTTAATTCACTTACAGTTCTCTGTTTTTATTCAAGTTGGGCCAATCCTACAGTAGTTACACTGGACAGATAGCTTACCTTTATGATTGTATTTTCTTTAATCACATTTAATGACATTTAGTTGCCTTTATGTTAATGTGTCACCTTAATTTTTCTACATTTGTGCATGTCTTAAGGCTATTGCACTGCTTCACTGAGACTTGAGAACATGCAAATAATGCCTTATTAACAAGGAATTAGTTTGTACAATTTAGAATTATTCAAATATTTTTTTGTTTGTTTGACTCAAATGCAGATCAGTTGGAATGCTTTGCATTGAAAGCAATGCACTTTGCGACTTGTAGGAAAGGCTGTGTTATTCTGTATCCTGACATGGAGAAATCAGCGAGAACCCAAATAAAGTTTTGAATAAATAAACTATATTTTCCTGTCCTGGACGTTTTACGACTTTACAGCAGTAAAATGTTCGTCATGAGGATAGACATATGTGTGCAAATTGTCATGTCTGTAGGTCAAACGGGGCCTGAGATATGCCTGTTCAAAGTTCGCAACTTCAGTCGGCTGCTATAGCGCCACCTTTTGGCCAATCCATGTGAGACTTGCTCCATGGCTTCAGGGCCTAAGCCTCTACGACTCTGCCGCTTTTTGTAAAAAGCGACCAGTCCGTTATAGGGCCTGCCATAGACTCCCATGGCAGATCAATAATAATAATAATAATATAATAAATGTGGGTATAGGGTAGCAGGAAGTACTGCTTTAAGGTTAATGTCAGAACCCTTGAATGACCACGGGACAGGAGGTAGTACAAAAGAACAATCTTTATTAGGTGGGCTAGCTTGCAGAAGCTAGCCCAACTTATGATATTCCCACTATTTCTTTCTTTATTATTATTATTCTCCCCGCTTTTTTGAACCTCTACTAGTTCTTCATACTTTGTGCTAGAAACCTCATTCAAACTTTAAAATGTTCATGACGTTCAGCTCTTGAACGGATCCATTCAGATTTTTGATATTTGTTATAGTTTTTTAGAAATTTAACTTTTAAAACTATTTTTTGTCCTATTGAAACTGCTTGAAATGCTTTTGGAATGTTCAGAAATTTTATGTTTTTAGAGTGGTGGCAGCAGTTGCTTTGAAAATATTCACACATTTTGTAAACTGCTGGCACTCCTACAGTTTTGAAAGCTCACACACATATTATACATCAAAACATTCACACAACTGTGCTGATTCGTACAATGTAAGTATCTAAGCAGTGTGACATAGTTTTCGCTGTATGACGATTTGTTCGGCAACTGCGCTCCTCATTGAAACGTATGGCAACGCACTCTAGCTTTTGAGCTGCTAATTTTGCATTTTTACTCTTTTTCTAACTTGTCGCTATACCTACAGTTTTAACAGCTCATACACATATTATATATCGAAACGTTCCCATAACTCTGCTGATTCGTACAATATAAGTATCTAAGCCGTGTGACTTGTAGTTTTCGCTGTATGACGATTTGTTCGGCAACTGCGCTCCCCATTGAAACGTATGGGCCCACACTCTACCTTTTGAGCTGCTAATTTTGCATTTTTACCCTTTTTCTAACACGTCGCCATGCCTACAGTTTTTAAGCTACATGGACATATCATATCCTAAAATGTTCAGCATTTTCTCAGGATTCCTACAGTGTCAATATCTAGGCTGTGACATTTATACTTTTTGAGAGAGAGCTGTCTGAAGCCAACATGCCTTTCCATTGAAGTGAAACACTGTCCTCGACCAGCTCTGACCTGAGGGGGCGGAGTCTCACCACCATGCCACTGTCCACACCACAGACCCCACAACTCAGCCCCTGATTGGGCTAGAGACGCACAGTCTTCGCCGGTGGGTGCATGGAGATTGCCTTGTCCGTAGTAGTTCTAGCAGTAGCTGTTACATACAACTGCAGCAGCTAGCCCACCTCACATTTTCTCCAGGAAATGTACTTTCTAGTTAATAACTACAATTCATAAAACGATAGCTCGGGTTCATCGCTCGAGAAATGACAAGAGTTTAGGCGGGCCCACCGCGGACCATGACAGGCGATCCCAAGTTCCCACAGCAACTTGTGATCACACTACAACCTGGCCACACCAACCAACTGGACCACACCCCAACAGGGCACACAGAACCTTCAGTAAGTCACTTCAAACCAATTGGGTCACACGACACACACACACGTGATTTAAAGGGAATCTAGAAGTCCCGCCTGTGGTCGATGCCGCGCCCTCGCCTGTTTCTTTCATTCCCTAATTATAAAAACGATATAAACCTATGCTAAGAATACAACACAAAATCACAATAGTCTAAATGAAGTCTTTTTAGAATGCACTCAACTCGCCCGCTTGGCGAGACCCTCCCCCGGGGTCTGCGCTTGGGACGCCGTCCAGCTCCCCGGGGAAACGGCTTCGCTGGACAGCGTAATAGAAGGTACGATGATGCCTCGTTTGTCGTATCAGTAGTCAGTGAGCAACATGCGGCTATAGCACTGCTCTAATCCCGTCCCTAGCTAACTACAGGAGGCAGCAAACCTCCCCTCCTTGCGCAGGAACAGCTACCCCCTCTGTACCTGTCTTCGTCGCCGGTAGTCCTAATAACTACGAACGACAACCACCCTTCCCATAGGAGTGCCCAGCCGCGTAGTGAGGTGCTCTCCCGATGTGGCGTCTGCCTTGCTTATCTAGCCTCTCCCATCAATCAGTCCCAGCTGAGTTCATTCAGTAAATTGGGTCAAGCTCTGCTGTGTGTGCGTCACTAATTGTCAAGTCCACAGCTCATTCACATCACAATACCATCAATTACAATAGGGTCTTCGCCCCTTCGGGGCTTGGCCCCTAATTAAAGCTGCTTCGCAGCGATGAGGCGGGGACAGGCAATTTCCGACAAGTTTAGGAGCAATAAGCGAGAGAATAGGACAACAAGAAAGTTGACATTCCAATGTTCATTTTGTACATTCGTATCGTAAAACATTTGTAAAACATTTTGATGCGTTGTAAGCTCGATTTTGATAATTCAACAATGGTCAATGAGTTTGTGAATTACAGTCTGAAGATCCAGTGTAGCAAGTTTGGTGTTAATTGATTGAAAAATGTTGGATGAGATATGTTTATTAATTTTTACAGGTTTTGTTTGCTTTTCTTCATAATTGAACATTAACTTCAGCAGCTGTGTACTCAGTCAGTTGCCAATCAATCGATTTAGTCATTGTAATCCTCGGCGGGGGTGGGGTAGGGTTGCCAACAGCGATGTCTCCGATTCGTGGAGCTTGTGTTGGATTATGGGTAACGTAGTTTTCTCTGTATGAAGTGTTGGTTTCAGAGGACAGAATTAAACATATTTTAAAAAATTAAATTTTTGAGATAAAATTCTAAAAAAAAATCATACTACATCTTGGATATGTGGCTAATGTTGTCACTTTTTATGAGGATGATCAGACATTGATTTGGCGAGAATTAATAGTAACTATATACAGAACTGTTAACAGTAAAACTTTTTGATGTGCTGTGGGCTCAATTTTTCATATTTCAAAAATCTGTGAGGATCGTTTGGTAAGGACAGTCTGAAGATACAGTAGATCAATCTATTAAAATGGCAAAGGATATACAATAGAGCAGTTTGTGAAGTAAACCTATTTT
This sequence comes from Borostomias antarcticus, assembly GCF_949987555.1. Taxonomy (NCBI): domain Eukaryota; kingdom Metazoa; phylum Chordata; class Actinopteri; order Stomiiformes; family Stomiidae; genus Borostomias; species Borostomias antarcticus. The sequence continues at coordinate 228,902 of NW_028175942.1, forward strand.
TTCCTTTCAGAGACAAAGGCCATGTTCAGTACCAGCGCCAAAATCGTGAAGCCCAATGGCGAAAAGCCTGACGAGTTTGAGTCTGGGATCTCCCAGGTAAGATGGTCCGTTTCAACCAAGTAAATTTGAGCATGACAGATTTTTCCAATTGTTGCTCTCTAGTTGCCGAATGCATTACCTACATGTGTTTTGTTTTTAGGCTCTGCTTGAACTGGAGATGAACTCTGACCTGAAGGCTCAGCTGAGGGAGTTGAACATCACTGCAGCAAAGGTGAGCGACCTGCAGATGGAAGATAGAATGTGTATATTAGAATTCTAGTTAACCAAGTAATTAAAAAATGTTCAACGTGGATACCCTGTGAGGTTGCTCTCATATGGCTCTGTCCTTGTGGCGTACGGGAGCGTAGCATTTCTGTGCTGTGACGTATAGTCCCGTTCCACGACGTTGGAGAACAAGCATTGTCCCCGGCCCTTGGGCTGGTGAGGACAGTCGTCCTGTATATTCCTACATCTTCCCAGAGTCCTTTGGGCCATGACTGGGGGGCTAAACCATGCAGAGCACATTACTTTTAAACAGACTTGGCCCAAACCTTAAACTGGACTTATTTCTCTTTGCTCATGTGCCTGTATAAATGGTACTTGATGTGTTAAGTGATCACTTTATTCTTGTATTCAGGAAATCGAGGTTGGTGGCAGCAGGAAAGCCATCATCATCTTTGTGCCCGTGCCCCAGCTGAAGTCCTTCCAGAAGATTCAGGTGCGGCTTGTGAGGGAGCTGGAGAAAAAATTCAGCGGCAAGCACGTCGTCTTCATTGCACAGGTGAGGAACCTTGTTGGCACGCTGTCCAGTTCTCAGTGGCAGGGACTGGTGTACACCTTTTGGTGTGGATAACTGCCACACTCATTATCTTTGTGCTTGGATTCTGACAGTGTGGACCTAGAATGTCTCTTATTTGATTTGATGGAGCAGCATTTTCAGGGCTTGTGAAACTTTGCTGTGGCATTTGGCTAAATATCAACGTGGATACCCTGTGAGGTCGCTCTCATATGGCTCTGTCCTTGTGGCATATGGGAGCGTAGCACTTCTGTGCTGTGACGTATAGTCCCGTTCCACGACGTTGTAGAGCAAGCATTGTCCCCGGCCCTTGGGCTGGTGAGGACAGTCGTCCTGTATATTCCTACATCTTCCCAGAGTCCTTTGGGCCATGACTGGGGGGCTAAACCATGCAGAGCACATTAAATACCAATGCTTGTTTCTCAATTACATTACTGTCATTTAGCTGACGCTTTTATCCAAAGTGACTTACAATAATTGCATTTAACGTAGGAAAAGCCAATGTAGTTCTACTTGCCAGAACTTAAAAGTGGAACTCCTATCTAAAACAAGTGACTAAAAGCATAATCTAGTGCTGAAGGAAAAGTGCAAGAATATCAGTCTAAAAATCGAAGCAATCTGTCTGCTTGAGTGTGGTCCAAGTTATGTTTTTTTTTCTTGCAGAGGAGAATCCTGCCCAAACCAACCAGGAAAAGCCGCATAAAGAATAAGCAGAAGCGTCCCAGGAGGTAAGTCTCCCTGGCATTGAGGCTGAGCACTACTTGCCTCTTGTGCTGCTGCAATTGCAAACTGTATGTGAAACCCAACGTGGATACCCTGTGAGGTTGCTCTCATATGGCTCTGTCCTTGTGGCGTATGGGAGCGTAGCACTTCTGTGCTGTGACGTATAGTCCCGTTCCACGACGTTGGAGAGCAAGCTTTGTCCCTGGCCCTTGGGCTGGTGAGGACGAGCGTCCTGTATATTCCTACATCTTCCCAGACTCCTTTGGGCCATGACTGGGGGGCTAAACCATGCAGAGCACAGCTTCGCTTGGATGTTCTGTGAAAATGATATGAGATCAAACAGGAGTCTATACTGATTTATCCAAATTGGTTTTTCTCTAGTGATTTTTATACACCTGTGATGTGTGTGTGTGTGGGGGGGGGGGGGGGGGGGGGTAGGAGTTTTGTCTTTTGATTAATATATAATGCGAGCGTTGTTTGTTCTCCTCAGCCGTACTCTGACAGCTGTGCATGATGCTATCCTTGAAGACCTGGTCTTCCCTAGTGAGATTGTTGGCAAGAGGATTCGCGTGAAACTGGACAGCAGTCGGCTCATCAAGGTCCACCTTGACAAGGCACAGCAAAACAACGTTGAACACAAAGTGAGTAACCAGTAGTGCTTGTTTCACAAACCCTAACCTTCCCAACGTGGATACCCTGTGAGGTTGCTCTCATATGGCTCTGTCCTTGTGGCGTATGGGAGCGTAGCACTTCTGTGCTGTGACGTATAGTCCCGTTCCACGACGTTGGAGAGCAAGCTTCGTCCCCGGCCCTCAGGCTGGTGAGGACGGACGTCCTGTATATTCCTACATCTTCCCAGAGTCCTTTGGGCGATGACTGGGGGGCTAAACCATGCAGAGCACAGCTTTTGTCAGATCGTATGTTTTAAATAGTAATGTTGTAAGTATCTACAAACGGGTGATGTAATTGCATTTATGATCCCCAGATTATCTGTGCCATTAGATTAGAATTTCAATATTGTTATCTTGTCAAATGCAAGTCCTAAATGACGAGCAGAGTTATCTTTAGTTGTATGTTTGAGATGTCCATGACTGTCTAGTAATATTCTTGTTCTCATTTCAGGTTGAGACCTTCTCCGGTGTCTACAAGAAGCTCACAGGCAAAGATGTTGTTTTTGAATTCCCAGAATTCCAACTGTAAGGTGCAGATGACAAAATCAATTTTGTTTACCATCTTTAGTGTCTCATGTCTTGGAATGGGCAGTATTATATTGCTAGGCTACATAAAATGTAGCTACTGTAGGTAGTCACATTTGCCATCTTTACTCCAGCAACTGACTGATTTGATTGTGTTTCACTTACAATAAGTATATTTGTCTAGAGTAGCTTTGCCGCTTTGAATAAATGCACCAACTGGATGACAATGTAAAAAAAAAAAAAATATATATATATTAAAGCATATTTCAATGGGGGTGTTAGTGAGTTTTGGTCCAGATTACTCGTGAGGCACGTGGGGAACTAGTTTAACATGCAGACTATGCAACTGTCCAAAATATTGATGACACCTGTACCCTACAGTACAAGTAAAATTGATTTTATATACAGTGGTGGATTTGTTCACAATACTAGATCCTACTGAGAACCCCCCCCACAAGATAGGCTAGAAGTTAGCTGAAGTAGAGCTTATTCATTTGGAGTAGATGACAGGTAGCCTAACCCTAATCTTGATATTCCAACTCATGGTGGGACAGACATCACACTAGTATTGTCATACTCACATTTCTGGACCTTAAGGTTCTCAAGCCATATTATAGGCCTACTTGGCTTATCACAAGGTTATATTTACTGCTGATTAATGGTTTGCTCCAGCTAGTAATCTGAAGGTGCAGTGGATCATACATTTTTTCACTTCATGTATTCTTTGTAATTACGCAGTGATGACAATGCATCATACATCACTGACATTTTACTTTCATTCACAAGCTGTTAGCCTGTTAACTGTGCTTTGTGGTTGGGAAGAGAGAGCCGCCGGAGTTCATAGCATCTGCTTTCACCGAGTATGGGAAATGGATGGATGGCTGGGAGACGAGAAGAAAAAGCACACCTGGTGACACTCCCATCTTTACAGTAGAACAGCTTTAAAGCGACAAGTTAGGCTACAATTTATACAGATTCCTGTGGAGTTCTATGAATATGCTTAGGATCAATATACACTACATGGACAAAAGTATTGGGCCACCTACCTATTACACCTACAGGAGCTTTTATGACATCCCATCCTAAATTCATAGGCATTAATATGGAGTTGACCCCCCCCCCCCCCCCCCCCCTTTACAGCTATAACAGCTTCCACTCTTCTAGGAAGGCTTTCTACAAGATTTTGGAGTGTGTCTGGGAATTTTTACCCATTCATCCAGAAGAGCATTTGTGACGTCAGACACTGATGTTGGATGAGAGAGCCTAGCTCGCAATCTCCGTTTTAGTTCATTCCAAAGGTGTTCGATGGGGTTGAGGTCAGGGCTTTGTACTGGCCTGTCAAGTTCTTCCAAACCAACCTCACCCAACCGTGCCTTTATGGACCTTGCTTTGTGCATTGGGGCACAGTCATGCTGGAACAGAAAAGGGCCTTCCCCAAATTGTTCCTGCAAAGTTGGAAACATATAATTGTCCAAAATGTCTTGGTAAGCTGAAGCATTAACATTTTCCTTCACTGGAACTAAGGGGCCAACCCCAGAAAAACAACCCCAGACAATTATCCCTCCTCCACCAAACTTTACTGTTGGCACCATGCAGTTAGGCAGGTAACGTTCTCCTAGCATTTGCCAAACCCAGACTCGTCCATCAGACTGCCAGATAGAGGAGCGTGATTCGTCACTCCACAGAACACGTTTCCACTGCTCCAGAGTCCAGTGGCGGCGTGCTTTACACCACTCCATCCGACGCTTGGCATTGCGCTTGGTAATGTCAGGCTTGCATGTCACTGCTCGGCCATGGAAACCCACATCATTAAGATCCGGGCGCACAACCTTTGTGCTGATATTAATGCCAGAGAGGGGTTGGGAATCTACAGTAAGCAGAGCTTTGATGATTTATACTCACTATGCGCCTCAGCACTTGGCGACCATGCTCTTTAACTTTACGTGGACTGACACTTTGTGGCTGAGGTGATGTGGTTCCTAAACGCTTCCTCTTTGTAATAATATCACTTACAGTTGATGGAATATCGAGGAGGGAAGAAATTTAACGAACTGACTTGTTGCAACGGGGGCATCCTATTACAGTACCGCACTGGAATTCAGTGAGCTCTTCAGAGCAACCCATTCTTTAACAAAAGCTTATAGAGGCAGATTGCATGGCTAAGTGCTTGATTTTATACACCTGTGGCAATGGGACTGAATGAAACACCTGAATAAGAGGTGTGTCCCAATACTTTTGTTCATATAGTGTATCTGATGTCATGTCTAAGGTCACGACTGGTACACAAAGACCTATTAGCGAACGGGCCTACTGGGCCCAGGCCCAGGGGCACAAGAGCTCAGGGGGCCCTTTGCATTTCTTGTCTTCAATGACAGAGCCCCCAAAATCCTGCTGAAAAACTGAAGCAATAGCCTAAATATTAACTTTGAAGATGTCACAAGAAAGAAATCATCCTAATACTTTTTAAGTGAGTGTTTATTTATAGTGCTTTAGAGGGGCTGAGTACTTCATATGGGCCCTTCAACTCTTTTGGGGAGAAATTCAAAAAGCAAGTCCTTTCCACAGAGTTAACGTCCCTCGAGTCAAAACCCAGCTGGGTAAAGCTGCTTTTATTGTGAGTTTTCTCAAATTATCTTCAAATTGGATGCCGTCTCTTTGGGCAAATTAAAAAACGTGATAAATGAAATGGAAATGATGTGCCCAGGGGCCCATCATTTCATAATCCGTCTATGCTGGTACAGTACGTCATCCATCTGGGTGTACCTGGGATCATCCATGGCTCGGATGTAGACACGTCCTTCTTCACTGGGAACTACGCCCCCTCTTGCTCTGTTCATGCTGCATGTCTGGGTATGAGTAATAACAGAACGATATGCACTAAAGATTCTATAACATTTCACTGTATATTGTACACTACTTTTACACGTGACTAATAAACCTGAATCTTGAATATAACGCGATGACAGATCATTCCACATAACATGTCTGCTCTACCTAATCAGACGAGCTCCCAGCTTTGACCCTTGAGGGCGACCGCACTGGGAAGGCTGCTTCTCAGAGTCAGCTTGAAGCGGTGGCCAAGGTATTGATTTAATGTTCGCTATTACATGGTTTGCTTATCGCTGCTCTACTCAAACATGCTACAAACATGCACCCACAGAACACCATTGGTGTATGCTTTGTGATTGGTAGATACATTCTGAGTTGTGGGAGGAGCTTGTTCCTGTGACAGAGCTGAAGCCTGGGTACTCAGACACCTGTCATAACTACTTCCCCATCACCTGCCCTGGCAGAGTCACACACCTACGACTCAACATGTACCCAGGTTACACGTCTAGCCTTACTGCCACAGAGCTGTACACTATGTTACTACATCGCAAGGTACATTTGACCGTATATCATCATGTACTGTAGGTACTAGATCTGGGTGATAGGCCTTTGCTTATATGTTTTCAGATGGGGGGATTGCAAGGCTGAAGGTCTTCGGTGTTGGTCAGAAAAACTGGTCTGCTGTGCCCTCACAGGACCAGGTAGACCTGGTAGCTCTGGTCAATGATGGGGTCTGTCTGGGGTACAGCAGTGTCCACTGTGGTCTCTGTGACGGCCCTGCTCTGCCTGCCTCTCCTTTTGTGCTTCCCTTGCAGGATGGTGCTGGTGGGCGGAGCTGGGAGTCATCAGAGCTGATGAGGCACACCTGGGTAGCTGATGGTGAACACCTGGGTAATGGAGCACACCTGGGCTTCGGGTGTGTCCCAGGGAGAACAAAAGCCTTCTGTCTCCAGTGTTCTGGGAGATCTGCATTTTGATTGCTCTTTATTATGTAGCCAGCCAGGCGGAAAATTTAATATATTTTACCCAAAGTTAAATATGTTCACTTAAAATTGATTGTAACAACCATGGAAAGTATATTTGTAGTTTGTCATGTTGGGAGCGGTTCATTTGTGGAGATTGTTGTGGTGCGGACGGGTAGGGTAGGGAAGGACACAACGCATAAAAAGGGTAGCTCATAGTTGTTACAATCTGGTGCCACTAGGGGACGAGATCGGAGAGTTTTTCTTGCGCGCAGTGGGCTCTGGTCTTTCTGCGCTGAGTAAGTTGGAAGGATGCAGGTAAAATATGCGCCCAGTACGTCGAGTGAAAACCATCGGTACATATGACGTATTGGCGAACATATTGTTCAAATATAGTCTTGTAATTGTTAATGGTTGTATCCAATAGCCTGTTGTAGTTTGACTGGGTGGGATGTTGTAAGCTAAGCGTTATGGTGGTGATGAAAGTCTTGGAAGGTGTGAGCTGCACGTGGCAGTATAAATGAGCATACCTAGCTAATGCATTTGTTTAGAAGTTGGACACATGCCAGTTTTATTTTGTTTATACAGATGTTGGACTGGGTTTTGTGAACCAGAAGCTCAACTTGAAGTCGGTCAAAGGAACCAAAATGTAAGTGCAAATTTAGTGTTAAGCTAGCTAGCATTTTTTACTGGTGGTTTGGAGGCATTGTGGGCACGTATGTTTAGTTTCAAATCAAACCGTGCCATTTGTGCCATTTGTTATTGTATGTTGTGTATTTTATTTGGAAATGTTTGTCTAAAACCAAAAGGGGAACCAACTTACTATTTGAGACAACAAAAATGAACCCTACAAGCTTTTGTCCCCTGTGGTACCTAATAGACCCCTTTCCCAGCAGCCATGTTGAGGTGTCCTAGCAGGGTAAACACAGGTGTAATTAATAACCTTAATTATGTTCATGTTCCATTTATAATTTAGGTGAGCTAGTGCCTGTTATTGGGCATGCTGGCTCACTGGAATGGCTGTGACCTGCTAAATAGAATGGCACCTTAATTAAATTGCACCTGTTTACCCTACTGTGACACTTCAACTTGGCTGCTGGGAAAAAGGTCTATTCCACAACTACAACTATTACAGTGTCTTCCACGTGTGGTTTCCCTCGTCACAGCCAGTATGGTTGTGCTACATGTGTTCTGTTTTTCTGGCTGAGCTGAGGGTGCTGAAGAATACTGCAGCAAAGGTAAGGAACCTGCACTGTGTAAAGAGAATTTATACATGAGTTCTGGTTAACCAAATAATTATAATGTTCAACGTGGATACCCTGTGAGGTCGCTCTCATATGGCTCTGTCCTTGTGGCGTATGGGAGCGTAGCACTTCTGTGCTGTGACGTATAGTCCTGTTCCATGACGTTGGAGAGCAAGCTTTGTCCCCGGCCCTCGGGCTGGTGAGGACAAGCGTCCTGTATTCCCACATCTTCCCAGAGTCCTATGGGCCATGACTGGGGGGCTAATGCATGCAGAGCACATTAGATATCAATGCTTGTTTTGAGTTTCTCTGCACAGTTGGTTTTGAAAGTGCTGATAAGGGCTACAGCTCCTCATATTGTCAGGAAACTAAAATGTAAATGAACGCCATTAGGGGGTGTTGGTGAGTTTGCTACAGTAGTGAGTTTTGGTCCAACTTACTGACCAAGGCATACAATGGGTGAATTAGTTAAACATGCCAACAGGTCATGTCCAAAATATTGGTGGCACCTACCTGTAGCCTACAGTACACTATTGATTTTATATACAAGGTCAGTGGTAGATTTGTCCACAACACTAGAAAACACATAACCCCAGATTGACATGGGGGTGATGCTGTACATGAGTACATTCAATAATTTATTGTTAATTTTAGTCAAAGAGGGATGTGATCACTCTCGGGCACACAGTGGACATTAATAACCATGTTTGCAGCCTCCTAGGGCACATGTGAGCATGTCTCTGACTGTACACAGGCATTGTACTTTCACCTGTTAAATTTAGAAGTTGGCTAGAGGCTATACATTGAGGGGACGACAGATGGCCGTCATGTAAAATCCTCCCTGCCTGCCCCCCCCCCTTTCTGTGTCCCTTGCAGGATGGTGCTGGTGGGCGGAGCTGGGAGGGTTGTTGGAGCTGATGAGGCACACCTGGGTAGTTGAGAACAAAAGGTGCCCGTCTCCAGTCTTCTGGGAGATCCTTCTCCCTGAGCATGTATTTTTGGTTGTTTAGATTTGGTAGACTATCGTATTATTTCTATGGTTCCACGGGTGGTCTCCTTGTCATAGCCAGTACTGTACGAGTGATCTGTTGGCTCTTGAACTGGAGATGAACTCTTGACTTGAAGGCTCAGCTGAAGGAGTTGAACTTCACTGCAGCAAAGGTGAGCAACCTGCACTACAAGAAGATGGAATTTGTACATTTCTGGGTAAAGGAGTAGTAAAGGGAAAATGCATGTTTAGCCCTGTTTTAAGGTTACTTATGATCATATACAATGGTTCAGATCAAAACGTTGACAAAACTCAGGCTTTTGAGAGTCTGATAATTGCTCTACCACTGTTTTGGTCATACAACGGATGTGGGTGGGCACTGAAATCATAAAAAAAAATATTTTAAACTCAATTTCAAAGACAAGAAACTCACCGAGGTGTTAGTTGGCATTCTGACATAATTCGCCATAAAGTAAGATTCTAGTTCATCTGGAAAGGCTTTTTTAAATCTTTAGCATAGAACTATTTAGTCGCAGCACATGCGTGTGTAAACTTCTGTGAACTAGGTAGCCTAGTAACATGAACAATAACATGGCTACCGTAAGTAGTTCCGCTTCCTGAATCCCCTCTGCGGATTGATCTACATATCTACAACGGTCGCGTCAATACAAGTCAATGGATTTCATAAAATGATCAATAAAACCCTACAGGATTCATACTTTGCTGCAAATTTGATGTCAGAACACCAACGGACACCAATTACCCCCCCTCGGCGAGCTTCTTGTCTTTGAAATCGAGAGTTTAACATGTTTTTGAAAGATTTAAGGTGCCCACCCACATCCATTGTATGACCAAAACGGTGGTAGAGCAATTATCAGACTCTCAAAAGTGCTAGTTTTGTAACGTTTTGATCTGAACCATTCTGTATGATCATAAGTAACCTTAAATCAGGGCTAAACATGCATTTTCCCTTTACTACTCCTTTAACTAAATGATTATGTTCAACGTGGATACCCTGTGAGGTTGCTCTCATATGGCTCTGTCCTTGTGGCGTATGGGAGCGTAGCATTTCTGTGCTGTGACGTATAGTCCCGTTCCACGACGTTGGAGAACAAGCATTGTCCCTTGGGCTGGTGAGGACAGTCGTCCTGTATATTCCTACATCTTCCCAGAGTCCTTTGGGCCATGACTGGGGGGCTAAACCATGCAGAGCACATTGGATACCAATGCTCGTTTCTCAATTACATTACTGTCATTTTAGCTGACACTTTTATCCAAAGTGACTTACAATAATTGCATTTAACGTAGGAAAAGCCAATGTAGTTCTACTTGCCAGAACTCAAAAGTGGAACTCCTTTCTAAAACAAGTGACAAGTGACTAAGAGCATCATCTAGTGCTGAAGGCAAAGTGCAAGAATAGCAGTCTAAAAATCGAAGCAATCTAATGTCTGCTTGAGTGTGGTCCAAGTTATGGTTTTTTTTTCTTGCAGAGGAGAATCCTGCCCAAACCAACCAGGAAAAGCCACATAAAGAATAAGCAGAAGCGTCCCAGGAGGTAAGTCTCCCTGGCATTGAGGCTGAGCACTACTTGCCTCTTGTGCTGCTGCAATTGCAAACTGTATGTGAAACCCAACGTGGATACCCTGTGAGGTTGCTCTCATATGGCTCTGTCCTTGTGGCGTACGGGAGCGTAGCACTTCTGTGCTGTGACGTATAGTCCCGTTCCACGACGTTGGAGAGCAAGCTTTGTCCCTGGCCCTTGGGCTGGTGAGGACAGTCGTCCTGTATTCCCACATCTTCCCAGACTCCTTTGGGCCATGACTGGGGGGCTAATGCATGCAGAGCACATTAGATGTCATGCTTGTTTGACTTTCTCTGAATGCATGTTTGAATAAATCTGATGTATGCCTTGTTTTCTCTTGCAGAGGAGAATCCTGCCCAAACTAACCGGAGAAGACATGCTTTTTAAGCAGAAGCACCCCAGGTCTGTGACATGAACATTTGTCTGGTGCTGCTGCAGTTGCAGGCTGTAAATGCTGTATGTGAAATCCAACGTGGATACCCTGTGAGGTCACTCTCATATGGCTCTGTCCTTGTGGCGTATGGGAGCGTAGCACTTCTGTGCTGTGACGTAAAGTCCCGTTCCACGATGTTGGAGAGCAAGCTTTGTCCCTGGCCCTCGGGCTGGTGAGGACAAGCGTCCTGTATATTCCCACATCTTCCCAGAGTCCTTTGGGCCATGACTGGGGGGCTAAACCATGCAGAGCACAGCTTTTTATCAGATTGTCAGATTGTATCTTTTAAATAGTAATGTTTGCAAATGGGGGATATAATTGCATTCGTGACCTCTAGATTTTTATCCATTCGGTGCCATAGATTAGTATTTCAATTTTGTCATGTAAGTTCTAAATGATGAGCAGAGTTCTTGGTACATATTTGACTTCCATATATTAGTAGGTTAATTTCTCTTTTCAGGTTGATGCCTTCTCTGGCATCTACAAGCTCAGACATGGCAAGATGTCGTTTTTGAATTACAACTGAAGTGCAGATGAAATAAAATTGTTACCGTCATGAGTCTCATGTCTTGGTATACTGTAGGCAGGTCAGTCATGCTAATGAGTAGTCTACACTAGGTATTATAGTGCTACATAAGATGTTGCTAGGCAGTCCATGAAGTCTTAACTTGGGCAACTGACTCACATTTGTTCATGGTCCTGATCATTGTTCACTTTCACTCCTAAATGAGGGGCAGTACGGAAGAAGCTGAAATCCAGTTAACAATGTAATCTTGTAAATTATGCCCGGTGTCCAAAATTCCAGACTATCCCTTTCTAGAGTAGCTTGGTTGCTTTAGAGAAATGCAAACGCCAATTGACTTGAACATTAAAGCATATTTCAGTAGGTGGTGCTATTGAGTTTTGCTCCCACTTAACTCTGAGGCACACATGGGTGGATTGGCTAAATGTGTCATCAGGCCATGTAGTAAAATATGAGTGACACATGTAACCTGCAGTATGTTGCTTTTATATGTATGGTAATACTAGAACCCACTGGTAATACTAGAACCAATACTAGAACCAACTGAAGAGCTTTCCCTCCAAAAAAAAATTAGCATAGGGGTGATGTGTTAGCATAGGGGTGATGTGTTATGTTAGAATAATTGGTAACATGAGTTAGAGGGTTGTGATCACAGGCATACAATATTTGGACATGAAAACATGTTCTCTGCCCCTGGGTCACAAGTGAACACCACTGCTGTCACTGACTGTGCAGTCATTGTACTTTGACCCGTTTCATTTCAGAAGTTGGCTAGCTGAAGAGTAGAGGCTATTCATTTGGAGGGGACGACAGGTAGCCTTAGTCTTGTGTAAAATACTTATTTTTAAAGGGTATTGGTTACATTTGTATACTGAGTGAACATTCTAGTTTGAAATAGTTGCATGGCAGTCCACAAAGCAGTGATGGTCACTGAGCAACCAGACTTTCTGCAGTTTAATAACTTGGCCTGCGAGACAGCTGGTGGGAAGGTGAGTCGGTTCTTATCTTGACATTCCAGATCATGGTGGGACAGACATCACACTTGTCCCACTCAAATTTCTGGACCTTAATGTTCTCAAGCCATATATGTCTTCTCATCACAAGGTTATATTTGCCACTGATGAATGGTTTGCTCCAGCTAGTAATCTTCTGAAGGTACAGTGGATCATATTTTTCACTATGTATTCATAATTTAGCAGTGATGACAATGTATCATACATCACTGGCATTTTACTTTCATTCACAAGCTGTTAGCCTGTTAACTGTGCTTTTTGGTTGGGAAGAGAGAGCCGCCGGAGTTCATAGCTTCTGCTTTCACCGAGTATGGGAAATGGATGGATGGCTGGGAGACGAGAAGAAAAAGAACACCTGGTGACACCATCTTTTACAGTAGAACAGCTTTGAAGAGACAAGTTAGTCAACAATTTACACATATTGCCGTGGAGTTTCATGAATATGCTTGGGAATCTTATCTGATGTCATGTCTAAGGTCACGACTGGTGCATCATCCAGCTGGGTGTACCTGGGATCATCCATGGCTTGGATGTAGACACGTCCTTCACTGGGAACTATGCCCCCTCTTGCTCTGTTCAGGTCTGGGTATGAATAACAGAACGATATGCACTGAAGATATTATACAAGAATATGATATGATGACGGATCGTTCCACATAACATGTCTGCTCTACCTAATCAGACGAGCTCCCAGCTTTGACCCTTGAGGGCGACCGCACTGGGAAGGCTGCTTCTCAGAGTCAGCTTGAAGCGGTGGCCAAGGTATTGATTTAATGTTCGCTATTACAGGGTTTGCTTATCGCTGCTCTACTCAAACATGCTACAAACATGCACCCACAGAACACCATTGGTGTATGCTTTGTGATTGGTAGATACATTCTGAGTTGTGGGAGGAGCTTGTTCCTGTGACAGAGCTGAAGCCTGGGTACTCAGACACCTGTCATAACTACTTCCCCATCACCTGCCCTGGCAGAGTCACACACCTACGACTCAACATGTACCCAGGTTACACGTCTAGCCTTACTGCCACAGAGCTGTACACTATGTTACTACATCGCAAGGTACATTTGACCGTATCATCATGTACTGTAGGTACTAGATCTGGGTGAAAGGCCTTTGCTTATATGTTTTCAGATGGGGGGATTGCAAGGCTGAAGGTCTTCGGTGTTGGTCAGAAAAACTGGTCTGCTGTGCCCTCACAGGACCAGGTAGACCTGGTAGCTCTGGTCAATGGTGGGGTCTGTCTGGGGTACAGCAATGCCCACTTTGGTCACCCACGCAACATGATAGGTATGCCACCATGCCAGCCTGTGAGCATTACAGATAAGTTTCCATTGAGCTCTTAAAGGCGAGAACTTAACAGCTCTTTTAATAATGTACTTTACTGGTTTATAAATAACTGTAGGTGTCTGATGATACCAACGTTTTGTTCACCTGTATTATGATCAAAATACATGAGACTAGATCAGATTTAGCCAGCTGTGTTCCTGTCATTATATGACTCTACTTTGATTAATTAAGTCCACATATCACTGACAGGTGCATGTGCCCACAGTTTCAATCAAGTCTGGAGAAAACTGGCAATGGTCCAGAATCTCATTATGAATTCACAGCTACAACAAAAAAAAGTGTGTAGGACTAAGCTTATTTTTTTGAGCATCATATTTGGTACGGGGTGAGTGTGGGGGTCGGGGGGGGTGTAATCAAAACATGTACAGGTCATCCTTTTTTTCTGTGCACCCACACAGTGCAGTAATGTAAGATGTACGTCCACAGGTTTGGGCAGAGCTGCTAACATGGGAGATGGGTGGGAGACAGCTCGCAGGCTGGACAGACCCAGGGAGCTGAAGGTAGTACTCACCTCACTGGTTGGCTCATGCATTAGAGATGCCGTGTTGCTGAGACGATTGCCCTGTACCAGGTGGACGACAGGGGCATCCTGCAGGTGCCAGGGTTCGAGTGGGCGGTGTTCAGGCTGGGCCACCCTGGTGTCATCAGCAGCATTGAGATCGATACCAACCACTTCAAAGGTAGAGCAACAGCGGTTTCATAGCCAGGCTGGCTTCTCATCCACTTCCGTTACACCTCAGTGAGCCCATGTACTACCCAATTCTGAAGCTTGGCCAAGTTGCGATGTTACCGACTGAATTTTAAAGTTATAACAATGTGACAGGTTATCTCACTGGGATGGTCGATGCTGTGTCTCTGTCTCTAGCACATCAGATGCCAGGCATACCCCACCAGACAGGTCTTGTGTTACTGTCACTGTATCAACAGGAAACTTTCCAGACTCCTGTAAGATTGAAGCCTGCTATCTGACTGCTGAGGAGGAAGGGCAGTGCATAAGCAGCAAGTGGAGCACTGGCAAGTGGCCGGTGGTTTTGGCCCCAGAGAAAGTAAGTTATTTTCTTAGTTTAGCAGTTATTTTCACCCATTATCAATGCCTCCGTACATATCTCCATCTGGAAATAGTTCTGTGAAATGCCCGTTCTCATTCAACAGTTTAATTAATTCAGTATTTAAATGTCCATATTTCAGACAGATGGGAGGCAATGCAAATGTTGTCTGTGGAAGCCATTTAGTTAACAGTAGTTAACACTGAATGTGTGTATAATGAATAAATCAAATTGGATCTTGGCAAGCGCGCATATCTGTCTTATCGGAGGTTTTGTGCTCAACACCTCTCTCGAATGTATTTGAATCACACCCAAGTTTCTGTAAAGGGAAACGTCTGCCAGTCTGGACATCAGCCAGGCAGTCAGATACCCAAAAGCCTCCCCCCCCAGTATGGCTATTTGTCAGTACAGTACAGCTCCAACACCATTATTACAATGAGTGGTAAGTGATGGGACTTGTGAGTGAGTATGAACTGTCTCTCTCTTTCTCTCTCTTCTTTCTGCTCCAGCTCCGGCCCCACCACAGGCACTTCTACTCGGGTGATTCTTTGGCTCTGACCGGACCTGTCACTCATGTGCGTCTGGTCATCGCCCCCGACGGGGGGGTCAGCAGACTGAGACTCTGGGGTCATCCGGCCTCCACGTCCTCTGCCGAGCATTCAATACTGACCTCTAAACTGTGATACTGAGCTAGTAATATGCCATACCACACAACAGTGAGTGCTAAGGCTAAGGTGCTGAATGCATGTGGATAAAGATTGATCTCAACTTTTGACAGCATATTGATAATGATTAGCAGATCAAAATCATCACATTGTAGGCCTATATTCCAATTTGCAACCTATCCAGATCAAATGACCAATATGAACTTTAGATTTCAGACTAATTAATTGATTATTTTTACAAATTGAGGAGTGATGTTAGTTGGAATGTTACTGCATTTAGAGGAGGATTCTTGTATTAAAAATTAACAGTTTACATCTCCTGGCTGTAAGTATACAAATTAAATGTTAAATGTGGACTGAGCTTTTACGTAAAGGTTATGACATCATAAACATACATTCATTGTTTGGTTTCCATGTCAATACAACGTACCCATCATTCTGTCAACAACCGAACCTTACAAACCAATCATTTCAAGGGATACCTGATAACATGCAGCACAGTCGAGTGCACGTGGCCATAGATACCTCAGGGTGTCGCCTAACTACTGGCTAACGTGCGACACTTGACCTTCGTGTCATTCTGTGCGGAGTTTCAAGCTGATATTTTAAGGGTTACTTTGTAACCACGTACAGCAAACAATGCCTGGAATTCCAGTCAGGGTATCTCGCCCTCGCCCTTCACTTATCAAGACAGTCGTGATATGGCGAAACGGAGATGCGTTTTTTCCTGGGAGGAGGGTTGTTATCAACCCGCGTAAGGTGTCGTCCTTCGACAGTTTTCTGAACACTGGAACTGGAGGAGTTGAAGCCCCATTCGGAGCGGTGAGGAACGTCTACACACCTCGAGAGGGACACAGAGTCCAGAGTTTGGAGACTTTGGAGCACGGGGGGAAATACGTCGCTGCAGGAACAGAGCGCTTCAAAAAACTTGAGTAGGCATTTTATCTATGATATCCCCCTGGTTCATCAAGCGTGAAAGAAATAGGCTGGTCTTGGCCTGGCTGAATATTATAACGATGTGTTTTTTTCATAAGTAATGCATTTAGGTGCCCATTGTCATGACTAGTGTTTTAACATTTCATTTTCTAATGTCTAATTTTCGACCTGTAGCTACTTTCACATTACCACGAAAAAGGCCCAACGGAAGAAGAGCGAAGTGGTGAGTTCATTGTCCAATTTCTTAGCACCACCATGAGGACTACTGGAAAACACCAGCGTCTGTGAAAGATGAAATAGGCCTGCAGCAACTGCTTTCTCACTAAAGATCCTATAATAGCTAAGGGAATTCCTTGTTTTATGAATCTGTGCCTATTTTATTCATCTTATTCAAGTAAGTATGTTATAAGAGGACATTTCATTCCTCATCTTAACATTTCACAAACCTCTAGAAAGTAGGAACTTAGCCCCTGCCTTGATATGGGGTTGATCAAAGTGATCATTTCAGATCAAGGGGGATTTTTTGTGATAGAATTGAAGCAAAATGAGAGATGGACAGAAAAAGTACCAGAGTCATGGTTATACCTTACAGATAAAGCCAGTGGTCCACAGCAGAATAATCGTTTCTGCTAGATGGAGGAAGATTCTCCATGAGTCATGCACTATCAAGTCAGTACCGATTTCCCAGTTGTCCTGTACTAATGGCATGCTGAAAAACATTCCATTAGCAAGAGATTCCATCATGAGCCGAGCTAATAGAACAGTGCACCCATGCCTCATTTAACTGATTCAATTGAGGTTGAATCCGAATTGCAAAGCCATCCCTACAGGACCTGCGTGCCTCCAGGACCTTTAAACCTTCCCATCCCGGTCACGCTTTCTTTGACCCACTCCCCTCTGGTAGGAGACTGTGGTCCACATGTCACAAAAACAGCTTTGTTCCCACGGCCATCAGACTCATTAACAAGGCATGTGTTCCCCCACTGACTCTATGCCTCTTGCTCACGACCTCTGATTGTTCCACATATCTCAACGGCACACACATCGCACATGCTGTATACATCATACTACAATCTGCACACACACTGCACATAGACTCACCACACGCTATTTTGTATATATTATGTAAATTGCATTTGTGCCCCTGTGTTTTAACGGTATATTGTATTTTGTATATTGCACTGCAATTTGTATTTGGACTGTTTGTATTGCATTTGCACTGTCGTGATCTGCACCCTGTCCTATGTCATCTGCAACAGCATATACCATTACCCTAGACAAATGCCTGGTATGTACAGCACCATAAACATGGCCAATAAAACAGATCTTGAATATGGAATTCAGCCTGTTCCCTATTAATGAAAGCCTTTCTATTTGCAGAATTGACACATTTTGTGAAGTGGGTGTCTGTGGCGACATTACTGTGCAATATTCATTAGCAGTGCGCAGGTAGGGAAGCGTGTTACATTAGTCAGCAGTGTTTGGTCTGCCTGAGAGGGAGCTAACACAACAGGCTCGCTGTTCAGCTTTCGGTTGTCTCTGAGCAGTGAACTGCCCATGTCCAGTTCCTCATTATCATCATTATAACAAACCAATAAAAGACTGATGCCTACAGGTGAAGCAAATTCCCCCAAAGAAACAATGTCAACATTAAAGGCAAACAGGAAAAAAAACAACTGACTGATGTCAAACAAGCGACACTTTGGTTTTGAAATGAAATCTGGTTATGATATCTGCTTATTGCCAAAGGTGGCACCAAAGACAATGAAACTGAAATCTTCTAGATTACCACTTTAAAGGTGTAATGTTTGGTTTTTGGCAGCATCTAGTGGCGAGGTTGCAGATTGCAACCAAATGAATACAATTACTAGGTGCAACATGGCCTCCGTGGAAGGACCTGCTCCATATGTAGATAAAAAGGGCTCATTCTAAGATAATGAAAAAAGAATTATTCTTATTTTCCTGGGATTATACACTAATAAAAACATACTTCTGAATATTTTATTCCATTTCTGCCAAGTCTACCAGAAATTCTGCTACAAAATTCTACACACTGATCCTATAAGGCCAAATCATGCCCAAAAACATACACACACAAGCCCCCCCTCTCTGCCTATAGCCATATGAGAATCAAAATAGCCAAAGGTGCTCATGGGATATGAAGTTGTTAAAACACCAATATCACATTAATAGAATAACACAAAATTAATTGATTGATATTTAGATATTGAAACCCACAATGTATTAGCCTATATCTATGGTTTTCCTGGAGATTAACATTTATATTGTTAAGTCTCCCAAAATTTTGAGAAGTTAACCTATTTGTTTCACTTTTTATTTGTCCACATATACAAAATTCTAAGTTAGGTCTAAGGATACTAGTAGCTACATCCCGTAGGCAAATAAACCATAAACATTTGCATCTGATTCAAGAGGTTTCGATTGAACAGGTCTTGAATAGAGTCCATGTAAAATCATATCTCCATGTAAAATCATATCTCCATTGTCAAAAGAGTTCAATACTTCAAGCCTCTGAAACATCAAATTTGCTAAGAAATAGCAGGAAACTGTGATACAGTGGAAAATTACACGTTGCCCATTTATGGGCCAGGAAGCGCACAAGGAAGCACATGCTAATGCTGGAAACTTTGATCTTTGGTGTGGATGACGTTTGAATATTTGTCATAATTGTTGAAGATTTATTTTTGTGTATCACCATGACAGTCACAGATGAAGTGATTACAGTGTATCTCATGCCTCTTGAGGAAGCACAGAAATTATGTGAGAGGCGTGTGACAGGCTAGTGGAATGTACTGTATTATAAACATGGCAATCGTGTCACTCAGTGACAACTTTTATTTCCTCATGGTTCCACAAAAAGTCATGGTTGCTGGAATTTGTCATACAATCCGTTCTAATTTTAGCTCATCACTTTATTGCTTGTGTGAACGCCGGGGAGAAGCCACAACAGCGCCCAAATGATATTTGCAAAGTGTCTGGGACATCAGATAGATAACTTTATTGACTTACTTGATTGGTAGAATCAAACCAAAAGTCCACAGTTTGACATACTATTGTAATAAATGTGGGTATAGGGTAGCAGGAAGTACTGCTTTAAGGTTAATGTCAGAGCCCTTGAATGACCACGGGACAGGAGGTAGTACAAAATAACAATCTATTAATAACTACAATTCATAAAACAATAGCTCGGGTTCATCGCTCGAGAAATGACAAGAGTTTAGGCGGGCCCACCGCGGACCATGACAGGCGATCCCAAGTTCCCACAGCAACTTGTGATCACACTACAACCTGGCCACACCAACCAACTGGACCACACCCCAACAGGGCACACAGAACCTTCAGAAGTCACTTCAAACCAATTGGGTCACACGACACACACACACGTGATTTAAAGGGAATCTAGAAGTCCCGCCTGTGGTCGATGCCGCGCCCTCGCCTGTTTCTTTCATTCCCTAATTATAAAAACGATATAAACCTATGCTAAGAATACAACACAAAATCACAATAGTCTAAATGAAGTCTTTTTAGAATGCACTCAACTCGCCCGCTTGGCGAGACCCTCCCCCGGGGTCTGCGCTTGGGACGCCGTCCAGCTCCCCGGGGAAACGGCTTCGCTGGACAGCGTAATAGAAGGTACGATGATGCCTCGTTTGTAGTGTCAGTAGTCAGTGAGCAACATGCGGCTATAGCACTGCTCTAATCCCGTCCCTAGCTAACTACAGGAGGCAGCAAACCTCCCCTCCTTGCGCAGGAACAGCTACCCCCTCTGTACCTGTCTTCGTCGCCGGTAGTCCTAATAACTACGAACGACAACCACCCTTCCCATAGGAGTGCCCAGCCGCGTAGTGAGGTGCTCTCCCGATGTGGCGTCTGCCTTGCTTATCTAGCCTCTCCCATCAATCAGTCCCAGCTGAGTTCATTCAGTAAATTGGGTCAAGCTCTGCTGTGTGTGCGTCACTAATTGTCAAGTCCACAGCTCATTCACATCACACTATTCTGACGCCTGTCCACTATTCTAACATCTGTCCATGTCAGCACATCATCAGATGTCCCTGCATCTTGTTTGTGTTTTGCCATTTGATAAACAAAACAGCCCGTAGGGTGAGTGGATTGTTGTTGGACCAGTTTGCCCTCATATGTGCTCACAATCCTCACAGCCCTGGTGACTGACTCCAATAATAAAGGAAGTTTGCATATTAAAGGTGAAATTAGATTATAGAAACTGATACTCAGTATCACCTGAGGATTAGTAGTCTGACATGAAGCACAGTGCAGAGAGATTTTATAAGGGAACAAAGCAAATAGGAAGTTCAGATCACACAGGCACTGGTGCAAGTTAGGATGGAATAGGAATAGGTTGATCAGATATCCCAACAGCACATACGCCCAGAAATGGCACCATGAGATGTGGTATTATGGTCACTCTCCTGGCAGATGAGTCAACCTTCCCAGAATTCTCAGTTATTAGGCTAATAATTTGTCAAACAGTTTCCAATAAAGCTTTCGGATGGTTGTATGAAACAAACCACTTGGCGCGCATCAGGTTATTTGCCCTAAACTTAGGAAGAATGGCTATTTAGATATCAGTTTTGATAAACTATTTTGACATCCTTACATAATCAAGACCTTGATAAACAACTTTCATACTGACAAAACAATTTATCACTGTAATTTAATGTTTTTACTGCATTTGTGGTGGCACAAATAATTACTCTTTATAACATAACTATGTGTTTGTAGGTCTACTTAAAAGATGCATATGATACTGACCAAACTATATGGCATATAAATGTAGCTTTGATTGTCCTTCAAATCAAAATATCAATCACTTTGGATTAAGTGTGTGTTACAGTAAATTCATGACATTTAGAGAAATATCAGACCACGCCAAAATCAGTTTCTCTGGATTAATGACAGTCCTGGATTAACCTGGTTAAGCACTTAATGTCTAGCCTAATCTCCATTTGTATTAAGTTAGAACTGCTCTCTGCTTTCTGTCCATGCCAGCAATAGCCCAACCCAAAGCCCAATGTGCACTGGTCACATACAAACAATGATTTATGTATCAGAAATATAATCTCCCAACGGTTAGAACCCCCACTGTTTTCGTCAGACCGTTGGCTTGGTGAATTTCCAGCATAGGTTTTGTGAATGGCCAGTCGTGTTTAAGTGGCCCATGGGCCCGCCCCGTGCTTCAGATCTGCTCCAAAATGTAATGGGTTCTAAGGTGGCCCATGCTACACCCTTCCACCAAGTTTCATGAAAATCGGTGTGGTAGTTTTTGCGTAATCCTGCTAATGGACGGACAAACAAACACGCCACCGAAAACATTACCTCCCACCCTGCGCTGGGGGGAGGTAATGAACATTTTTCAAAAACAGACAAATAAAACAAACCCATGATCTTCTGAGTGGGGGAATGTAGATTTTTTTTTTTTTGTTGTTGTGTGTGTGTGTGTGCACACGCATGTGTTAGTGTGTATCATTAAAGAAAAGAATGCTGACAGCATATGTTGTACAGTTGGTGAGTGTTGATTTTAAATGAACATTCCACAGCAACGGTGCATGAGATATCTATGAATAACCTTTGCAAGCAAAACAAAGTGTCTAAAAGTAAGGTGTCTAAAAGTAACACCTGTAGGCTATGTCTACTATGCACTGATAAGTGCAGGGAGGAATTATCCCAGGACGACCTAGAGAGAGATATAACATGACTGACGCACTAACTAGTTACAGGGGAAGTTTGTATAGAAATTGTCCCATCCCTTTGTATAGAAATCCCATCTCTTTCCATTGTCAACTGTGTGTAGCCCTCATTCACATAGTCAGATTTGTTGAACAATACCACCGCACCACCTTTATCAGCCTCCCTTCTTATAACAGAATTATCAAAAAGTGCTTGTTTCTCATCCTTAGCAATATTGTGGAGTGGATACTCTTTCATCTGGGAAGAGTCTAATCTGTTCAAAGTAGAGAAGTGGGCACAACTCAAAAAACGTAATTAACGTAGAAAAAAGAGACTCTTTCTCTCTCCCATGCCTTTATTATGATTTTTATTGAATAAATACCCTATTGGGTTTTTGCTGCGAGTGCTGGTACATTTTCTTTTTTCCTAAGAGTCTAATCTGCCCACATCTTCTCTGAATACATCTTAACAGTCAGTTCGCTCAGACAAACCATCTTTTCAGTCAGAGCACCCAGTGCGCACTGAGCCATCCCAGAGCACAGTGCTCTGAATTTTCTAACGGGGACGCTCAGAGTGCTCTGAATTTCCGAATAACCAGAGAGCACTCTGGGTGCGCTCCGAGCACATTTACGCACGCACCCATTGGGTCTGGTTCTTTTCCCGTTGTCATGGAGACCTTATTGACATTGTCCACCTCAGATTCCTCAGAGAAGATGTCAGAGAGCAGGAAGTACTCCTTGGGGTCGGCCCTCTGTTCCAGGCTCTCTTCCCTCAGAGGAGTCTTGGTCAGGTGCTTCCTGAACTCAGGAAGTACATTCTTATACAAGAAGTCAATAGTATCTGGAAGACACAGAAAGAAGAAGTGGAATAAGGAAAGAAACACTCTTCTACTGAACACCGAGGCATCACCACATGGCCATAGGTACACACCGCAGTTCCAGAACTGAGGTAAAAGTGGGAGACAACACATTTTAATGAATGGAGTTTCTGTACTTTTGGCCACCTCTGACATGAACTGTGTTTTGTTTTTTTTGGTGATTGAATAAACTTTTCCGCATGTTTGTTGTGTCCCTGCTGACATATTTAACGGTTATTGCCATCAA
Source organism: Borostomias antarcticus (assembly GCF_949987555.1). NCBI lineage: Eukaryota > Metazoa > Chordata > Actinopteri > Stomiiformes > Stomiidae > Borostomias > Borostomias antarcticus. The sequence continues at coordinate 252,036 of NW_028175942.1, forward strand.
CCAACTGCATAATATTCAAAAGTCAAAATGTAAAGAAAATATTGCTGGCCGGCAAGCTAAAGCTGACAATACCAGAGTTGCAACTGCTGTGTGTATCCATGGTGTGCTTCAGTAGACACAAACTGACGTGGTAATAAACAAACTAACTTGTTTGATGATGAGCTACCGTGGGACATATGTGAACTTACCACCGTAGGTCATTTGTTTCCACAGTGGCACCTTGCACTTCTTCAGACGGTAAAACTGCAACTGGACGTAAAATGGAGTCACATTCCTGCACAACATAGAGACACAGGTTAAAGTACCCAGCTAGCTTAGTACACAGCTGGGTCAATCCACAGCTACAGTAGCTTAGTATGCAGATAGGTGAATCCACACCTACAGTAGCTTAGTACACACTACAGTAGACCAGCACATTGCACTCTCACTCAGTGAACTTGAGTCTTGACAGGTGATAACATTGAACTACTTGTCTAAACTGAGGTAATCTCTTACCCCATGCTTTCAGCGACTTTGTCCCAATCGATGTCTGCTGCATCTTCAACCTGCATGGCGTACATCCTGAAACGTTTCAATATGAAACAGCTGGAGTTGGTGACCAGCCAATCAGACCTCCAGGCTGCAGGATTGACCACAATCCAGAGGTGTGTGTGTGTTTGTGTCTGTGTAACAGAGTTAATTAAACTCACTCCTCAGTATAATTTTTTCCCACCCACAACTTTGAATTGCTAGCCTTTCTGTGGTGTAGCAGGATAAAGTGGTCTTTATGGGAGATGTTCACTTGTGTTTTCAAATCAGAGGGCCCAGCATGGAGCAAGTGAGGATGAAAGCAGTACTAGTAGTGTTAGATGTAGAAGTGAGACACTCACCTTTCAATGAGGTTGATCTTGGCCTGGGTGCCCTTGAAGCCTCTGCTGAACACCGCCTGACGCCCCGGTGCCATTTTCTCATTGATTAACCACATCCTGAAGAGGCCATAGGACATGATGAACAGGCTGTATCTCAAACATAGAAATCATCTGTGTAAAACATTTCAACCCCCCTCCCCCTACCAACACACACGCAACTACGCAAACACACACACACACACACACATTCCTTACCACTTCTGCCTGCACTGTATCTGAGAGCGTGTTTGGACCTTGTGGCTGATGTCCATCCAGGGGATGTCCTTGAAGAGCTTCTCCTTCCTGATGACCTCTCCGTTCATCTGGTTTTCTCCCGCTGGCTCAGTTAGACCTCGCAGGTAGTCCCTCATCACATCCATCAGACGACTGGTCTCCTCCACACTCCACAGACCTGTGTTTGAGGCTGAGACACACACACACACACACACACACACACACACACACACACACACACACAAAGCAAAACAAATACCTTTGAATGAATGTGGACTCAGCAGCTAATGTCTAATCCTCTATTTACCATGTGCACCCCATAGATAAAACACTGCTCTTATTAACCTACTGTACCAACTTCCATTGTTCCTTCATTATGTCTATTCCATCTTAATGGCGTACCCACCAATCAGAGAGAAGTGTTTCTCCAGGGAAATCTTCTTCCAGTTGTTAGCGTGCCGTCTTTGTAATTCCTTCAACTGGTGGAGCTCTTCCTCTGTAAACCTTTTAGGAGGAAAGCAAACATTGGTAAAAATGTCAAACACTCATGGCCAAGAGTGTGTGTGTGTGTGTGTGTGTGTGTGTGTGTGTGTGTGTGTGTGTGTGTGTGGTAGAGAGGAGCTCAGATTCACCTTCCCTTGTAGTTATTCTTATCAAACATCCTCCTGCCTCGTACGTACACTGCATGCCAGGAGCGGGGGATTCCTTCAGCTGCAACAGGACCGGACAGAAGGAGGGGAGGAGAACTTTCAGCGTTGGGATGCATTGCAGAATTGTGGCGCGTTGTTCACCTCATGGTGGCTAAAGCAACAGGGATCGTACAGTATGTGAATGTAACACATTATGACAAACAAAATGGAAGCCGAGTATTCATGCAGTCCTGAGAATGAGATCTGATGGACAAAAAAACAAACATGTAAAGCTAAAATTCATCATTAAGAATGGAAGGAACAACTCTTCATTCTAATGGTGAGTAGCTGGTGAGAATCCCTACCTATTCTGTCAAGGAACTTGTGCTGTGAACGTAAGCGTTTGATGTGGGTATACTGGTCTTTGAAGCGTTTAGGGTGGAAAAGGTGGGTGGGGCTCTCTACACCCGTTAACGCCAGAAAGTCAGACACGTTCCTGGTCAACCTCTTGTTCTCCTCATCCCTGAACCGACCACTGCGGAGAGGGATACCTGACGAGACAGGAAACAGTTTAGTTTCAGACACATCTTACAGGCTCTAAAGCTTCAATGACACCAGTGTACAGTCTACAAAGTCCTTGCTGAGAAGCCAGGTCATTATATATGACCACCACTGATTTGTGGGAGAGACAAACCAATTTTATGAGGAAACTGACCTTGGCTTTTGAAAGACTTGAACCTCTCCAGGTCATACTTAATGAGCTTGCGGATCTGGTTCCGAGATTTGGACCTGATGTTTGGAACAAACTCCTTCAACTCTTCCATATACTCTTCCCTACGGCAGGGCAGAGGGGACAAACCACATGTGTCTAAGATACCGTTATAAGTAATAGAAACACAGTTACTGAGAGGCTTGTAGCTGGACAATAAGATGTTCAATTTCAAACTAAGTAGGATTGTTACCGCCGTTCATCAGCACAATTAACAACACACACACACACACACACCTAATCTACTCACACTGTAAAGTCTCTCCGACTTCCATTCACTTCCTCCTTGACTCTGATGCATTTTGCCTCATGCTGTGTCCCTGTCTCTCTGGTGCTCATCTGGGACTCCTCCTCATCTGTCTGTCTTTCACTCATCCTCTCATCAGTAACCCCTTTTGCTCCATCATGAGTCTTCTTTTTGCACTCAGTCACTACCTCCATCACCACATCCTCCCTATTCTGCATTTTTTCCTTCCGTCTCTCCTTCTCTGTCTCTCCTAACACTGACACTGTAGAATCAGGGAGCTGCTCTGTTCTCTTCTTCTTCTGTCTCTCCTTCTCTGTCTCTCCTAACACTGACACTGTAGAATCAGGGAGCTGCTCTGTTCTCTGCTTCTTCTGTCTCTCCATCTCCACCTCTCTTAACACCAGTGTTGCTGCTGGAGCTGAAGAATCAGGAAGCTGCTCTGTTCTCCATTTCTTCCTCTCCTTCTGTCTCTCCCTCTCTCCTAACACTGGTGTTGCTGCTGTCTCTGGAGGATGAGGATGCTGTTCTGCTCTCTTCTTTTTGGCTTCCTGTCTCCCTCCCTCTGCTGTGCTAGCATCTAGGACGCTGGTCTCAGTGTCATGTTCCACTGTCACATAGTTCTCACCCAGACTGGTCTCTGTGAGGTGTTCCGTTGGTAGAAACATCACTTTGGATCTGCTGTCCTTGTGTTTCTTCTTCTTCTTCTTGGTCTCTGGTTCTCTCAGCTCTGACACCTCTGCTGTGGATTCTTGGTTCTCACTTTCCTGCTGGTGCTTCTTCTTCTTTTTCTTCTTCCTCACTTTCTCCAGCTCTGTTACATTAAGCATTTCCAATACCTGTTCAGGAATGTCCTCCTCCTCCTGCTCAGGTACCTTCTTGTTATGTCTCCTTTTCTGTCTCTCCTTCTCTGTCTCTCCCAACACTGACACTGGAGAATCAGAAAGCTGCTCTGTTCTCTTCTTCTTCTGTCTCCTCTCTTAACACCAGTGTTGCTGCTGGAGTTGAAGAATCAATAAGCTGCTCTGTTCTCCTTTTCTTCTTCTTCTTCTTCTGTCCTTCCGTATCCATCTCTCCTAACATTGGAGAATCAGGAAGTTGCTCTGTTCTCTTTTTTGACATCTTCTGTCCCCCCTTCTCTGTCTCTGCTATACTTTGCACTGGAGAATCAGGAAGCTGCTCTGTTCTCCTCTTCTTCTTCTTCTTCTTCCTCTCTTTCTGTCTCTCCATCTCTCCTAACACTGGTGTTGCTGCTGGCTCTGGAGGATGAGGATGCTGTTCTGCTCTCTTCTTTTTGGCTTCCTGTCTCCCTCCCTCTGCTGTGCTAGCATCTAGGACGCTGGTCTCAGTGTCATGTTCCACTGTTACAGAGTTCTCTCCCAGGCTGGTCTCTGTGAGGTGTTCCGTTGGTAGAACCATCACTGTTTGGTTTTCTGTGGGATTCCAGTAGTATTGAAGTCTTCTTTCAATGTTTATGTTCTTGGTCTGGATTTCTGGGACGTCATGTGAGGTTGAATGTCTGAGTGTACCTGCATGAGTGTACCCCTTTAACTGGGGCGTCAGGTGACACTCCAGATTTGGCCAAGTAGGCTAACGTTTAGCTCCAGTTGTATTCAGTACCCACCCGACACACACCCGACTGGTAAGGCAATCTGTTTCTGTTGTATGTGTGCTTTGTCAGCTCTGTATGTCTGCTTGCTTACTGTTGTCTTGTTAACTTCACTTTGCATGTAGCTTCGCTTTGCATGTAGCCTATAACGTTGCTGTACTTGTCTGAATCTGAGAGTTATAGCCTACACAAGACAGAGTAACTTTGCGTTAGTCTTGCAATGTTAGTATAAACGTGATCGGCGAAGTGACATGCATTTAGGCTACATTTGGTAGCCATAAACATGTATAAATGTGTCTCCATGTTTACAAACTAGCGCGGCCGTCATGTTTAGTTGGATAGTTAAATGCCAGAGCCGGCTTTTTCTCACTTCCGTATTTTGGTCTGTGAGATTGGTCTGCACTTGCGCAGCCCGCTAGGCCTTCTGGGAGATGTAGTTTTTATATATGCCGGTTCATATTGTGTCCCATTTATCAGAGGTGAGTAGTTTATTTATATTTAGAACATGGTGCTTAGATGCTGTTTACATTGAGATGATAAACCTATTATGAATCATGATATTTGCATTGAAATTATATATTTATATTGTTAACACAGTTTATTATGATACATGTAATTTGACATAGACCTATATATAATTGAGACATGAAATCATATTTAAATTGAAACTGTTGATCATGTATATGAAATGAATATGTGTATTTCATTTGTCTTTATTGATTATTATTAATTAATGCATGTTTGCAGGTTTTTTACCTATGCTTTTCTTGAAACCAATAAACCAAACAAAAAGAGAAAAGTGGAGTAATCCTTTGTGTGCCTGGGTGGAGCCCTATTTCGGAGGGAGAAAACCAGAAGCCGAAACAATCACTTTGGATCTGCTGTCCTTGTGTTTCTTCTTCTTCTTGGTCTCTGGTTCTCTCAGCTCTGACACCTCTGCTGTGGGTTCTTGGTTCTCACTTTCCTGCTGGTGCTTCTTCTTCTTTTTCTTCTTCTTCACTTTCTCCAGCTCTGTTACATTAAGCATTTCCAATACCTGTTCAGGAAGTTCCTCCTCCTGCTCAGGTATCTTCTTGTTCTGTCTCCTTTTCTGTCTCTCCTTCTCCGTCTCTTCTAACACTGACACTGGAGAATCAGGAAGCTGCTCTGTTCTCTTCTTCTTCTGTCTCTCCATCTCCACCTCTCTTAACACCAGTGTTGCTGCTGGAGCTGAAGAATCAAGAAGCTGCTCTGTTCTCCTTTTCTTCTTCTTCTGTCCTTCCGTATCCATCTCTCCTAACATTGGAGAATCAGGAAGTTGCTCTGTTCTCTTTTTTGACATCTTCTGTCCCCCCTTTTCTGTCTCTGCTATACTTTGCACTGGAGAATCAGGAAGCTGCTCTGTCTTCTTCTCTCCCTCCATCCTCACCTCTCCTAACACTGGAGAATCAGGAAGCTGCTCTGTTCTCCTCCTCTTCTTCTTCCTCTCCTTCTGTCTCTCCCTCTCTCCTAACACTGGTGTTGCTGCTGTCTCTGGAGGATGCGGATGCTGTTCTGCTCTCTTCTTTTTGGCTTCCTGTCTCCCTCCCTCTGCTGTGCTAGCATCTAGGATGCTGGTCTCAGTGTCATGTTCCACTGTCACAGAGTTATCTCCCAGACTGGTCTCTGTGAGGTGTTCCGTTGGTAGAACCATCACTGTGGATCTGCTGTCCTTGTGTTTCTTCTTCTTGGTCTCTGGTTCTCTCAGCTCTGACACCTCTGCTGTGGGTTCTTGGTTCTCACTTTCCAGAGGGTGCTTCTTCTTCTTCTTCACTTTCTCCAGCTCTGTTACATTAAGCATTTCCAATACCTGGTCAGGATGTTCCTCCTCCTCCTGCTCAGGTATCTTCTTGTTATGTCTCCTTTTCTTTGTCTTCTGCCCACTAGTCTGTTCTTTTTCCCCTTGAAAGGCATCAGTGACCAAGGGGGCTGGTTCATCTCCAAACGTCACACTGGACATGGCAGTCATGGTAGCAGAACTGAACTTATCTTGCTACGAAAGCACATTCTTCTTGACTTTCTTCCCAGTTGCGTTTGTGTGATCGTTACCTGCGGATGAAAAGAGGTCAGGGCTATCTGCAAATGACAGAGGTGATGTTCGAGATATACCTATCAGCAGCAGGAAGTAGCCTAACGGTCTTCGATTTCTTCGGTTACTTTCCTACCAGATAACCTGTGGTATTCTCTACCATGGTCAAACCACATGGCTTACTCTTCAATTTATCTGCGAAATAGAATTAGAGTACCCTACCTCATTACTGAACTTAACGTAGGATATCTCTATTGAGGGACAGGAGTCACGTTTCCGTTGATAATATTTGGACTAAAGGCTTAAATTCTGTGAAGGGCTTTTTAAAACCACCACCGCTGTAGCTGTTTCCTATAGGCTATTGGAAATACCGCGACAAAATCGTGGTAAAAAAAATAAATTCAAAGTTTGCCCTTTGAAACCCTTGCCCTTTGAAGTTTTTCCGCGATTCCGTTTTCCGTGTGATTGGCCCTACACTGAAGGCAGAATGTAAGCATGTAATCCAAATAATGTTACACATGAAGCTTCAGAAATAGTTAATGTTTATTCTGAGACAGATCACTTCCCCGTCTCAGCGGAGTCTGAGCAGGATGGAGTTTCTTCCAGCTAGAGTTCACGCGCAAGCCTGCAGGTGCACAATTACTAATTAGGGCGAGCCTGCTCAGCCAGCCACACTACAGTAACGTATTAACTTATTAACTCTGGTTCATAGTTTCGTGATAAGTGAGACTGAGATTTTCGTGCTTAGGCCGGCTCTACACTAGACGACTTTCACAGTTCTAACATCGCTGAACCTCTCATATTAAACGAGCGTCATAGACGCGCGCCCCTTGCAACGAAGATGTCTCCGATAGCACAAACTGGCCGGCGACAGATAAATCGGGGCTCAAATCGTCTAGTGTGTGTGTGCGCGGCCTAGCGTTTACTGGTTTTGTGCTATCTCTGTAGTTTCATGTTATTACGTTAGCTTTTTTGAGACACATACAGTAGCCTAGGCCTACAGGCATATTCTAATTTTCCCATGTAGAAGCACTTTGCACCTCCAACCCAGTCATGTTGTCATGTTTTGCAGGTGAACAGAGGAGCGGGCTTAGGCTATGTAGTTTGACCATGGTAGGGAATATCACAGGTTATCTGGTAGGAACACAACCGAAGAAGTCAAAGGACAGGCAAGGACAGACAACTGGGAAGAAAGTCAAGAAGAATGTGCTTTCAGAGCAAGATAAGTCCAGTTCTGCCAACATCCAGAGTGCCATGTCCAGTGTGACGTTTGGAGATGATCCAGCCCCCTTGGTCACTGATGTCTTTCAAGGGGAAAAAGAACAGACCAGTGGGCAGAAGACAAAGAAAAGGAGACATAACAAGAAGATACCTGAGCAGGAGGAGGAGGACATTCCTGACCAGGTATTGGAAATGCTTAATGTAACAGAGCTGGTGAAAGTGAAGAAGAAAAAGAAGAAGAAGCACCAGCAGGAAAGTGAGAACCAAGAACCTACAGCAGAGGTGTCAGAGCTGAGAGAACCAGAGACCAAGAAGAAGAAGAAGAAACACAAGGACAGCAGATCCACTGTGATGGTTCTACCAACGGAACACCTCACAGAGACCAGCCTGGGTGAGAACTCTGTGACAGTGGATCAAGACACTGAGACCAGCATCCTAGATGCTAGCACAGCAGAGGGAGGGAGACAGGAAGCCAAAAAGAAGAGAGCAGAACAGCATCCTCATCCTCCAGAGCCAGCAGCAACACCAGTGTTAGGAGAGAGGGAGAGACAGAAGGAGAGGAAGAAGAAGAAGAGGAGAACAGAGCAGCTCCCTGATTCTCTTGTACCAGTATTAGGAGAGATGGGGGGACAGAAGAGAACAGAACAGCTTCCTGTTTCTTCAGTGCAAATGGTAGCAGAGACAGAAAAGGAGGGACAGAAGAAGATGCCAAAAAAGAGGAGAAGAGAACACCTTCCTGATTCTCCAGTGTTAGAAGTGGAGATGGAGAGACCGAAGAAGAGGCAGAAGAGAACAGAGCAGCTCCCGGAATCTTCTGTACTAGTGTTAGGTGAGGTGGAGAAGATGGAACAGAAGAGAACAGAGCAGCCTGATTCTCTATTGCCAGTGATAGGAGAGACAGAGAAGGAGTGACAGAAGAAGAAGAAAAGAAAGAATGGAGAGAATGTGGTGATGGAGGTAGAAGAGAAAAATAACAAACATGATGGAGCGACACAGGCTGCTGATGAGAGGATGAGTGAAAGACAGACAGATGAGGAGGAGTCCCAGATGAGCACCAGAGAGACAGGGACACAGCATGAGGCAAAATGCATCAGAGTCAAGAAGGAAGTGAATGGAAGTCAGAGAGACTTCACAGTGTGAGTAGATTAGGTGTGTGTGTGCGTGTGTGTGTGTGTGTGTGTGTCTGTCTGTCCTTCCTTTGTTGTTAATTATGCTGATGAACGGCAGTAACAATCCTACTGAGAGTTTGAAATGGAATCTTATTGACCAGCCAAACCCTCAGTAACTGTTTCTGTTACTTATGATATGACTGCTATTTATTTAGACATGTGGTTTGTCCCCTCTGCCCTGCCGTAGGGAAGACTATATGGAAGAGTTGAAGGAGTTTGTTCCAAACATCAGGTCCAAATCTCGGAAGCAGATCCACAAGCTCATTAAGTATGACCTGGACAGGTTCAAGGCTTTCAAAAGCCAAGGTTGGTTTCCTCATAGAGTTGGCTTGTCTCTTCCACAAGTCAGTGTTGGTCACATAAAATGGCCTGCTGACTTCCTCAGCCTGGACTTTAATGTAGACTGGTGTCATTGAAGCTTTAGAGTCTGCAAGTTCTGTGTCTGAAACTAAACTGTTTCTTGTCCTGTCAGGTATCCCTCTCCGCAGTGGTCGGTTCAGGGATGAGGAGAACCAGAGGTTGATCAGGAACGTGTCTGACTTTCTGGCGTTAACGGGCATAGAGAGCGCCAACCACCTTTTCCATGCTCAACGCTTCAAAGACAAGTATATCAGCATCAGACGGCTACGATCACAGATGAAGTTCCATGAGAGAATAGGTAGGGATTCTAGCCAGCTAATCACTGTAATGTTAATGGTAATGGCCTCCACTTATATATAGCGCTTTTATCCAAAGTGCTTTACCAGTGGCCTCTCATCCACCCATTCACACACACATTCACACACCAATGGCGGCAGCTGCCTTGCAAGGTGCTGGTCTGCTCAATGGGAGAAACTTGGGGTTCAGGGTCTTGTCCAAGGACACTTACATGGGAACAGGAGGAGCTGGGATTCAAACCACCGCACCTACGATCATTGGACGACCCTCTGCTACCTCCTGAGCCACAGCCGCCACCATTAGAGACAGTTGTTCCTTCCTTTTAGCTTCACATGTTTTTTTCTTTGTCCATCAGATCTCATTCTCAGGACTGCATGAATACTCGGCTTCCATTTTGTTTGTCATGATGTGTCACATTCACATGCGATCCCTGTTGCTTTAGCCACCATGAGGTAAACAATGTACCACAGTCCCCCCCTCCTGTGATTTTATTTTATTTTATTTGAGTTTATTAGGATATGTATATATATTATGTATATAGGATATGTATATATTAGGATTATGATAAGAAAGGGCGTAACTGCCCACAATAAAAACATAGACAACATATATCACCGAGGATTAAAACACAATAAAGCCAGAAGGCTTATTTCCATTGTGGTCCCCACATCTAAAAACAGAAGAAACAAGACATAAAATACAGGGTATCAAGAGAACACGTCAGCAGTGTACGTCAGCGTACAGAATCAATCTCAGTATATCCATTTAAATATACACTACTATACAAAATACAATATACACTATAATATTTAAATATGATATAATATACACTATTTTATCCTAATAACTTTTACTATGAAGCTATGAATAACTATGAAGCTATTTATTACCTTACTCATTGTTCTGGAGCCAGCATGTAAAGGAGAATGCTCATTTTTGACAACCTGGACCTTATTTACGGCATATTATAAGACGTTTGACTCACCGAGACAACTTTGGTGTAATTCGGAGGCCTGTAGAAGAAATGCGTAGAGAATGTGAGCCGCGAGTGTAGCCTATAGACGGAGAATAGCCAGTTTGCGCGCTGTGCGCATGCGTGCTGGAGCAAGTGGGGAAGCTATTTCGTTTCTAAAGACGTTTCTAAAGATCATATTACAGAAGCATGTGGAAAACCACAACAAGCCCTCGCTCTATGTAAGCACAACTAGCGATTCATAAAGACAGATTGATGAAAACAACCGTTTCGCGGCAGAAAATAGATTTTTTTAGAAGCTGCATTCTCAGTGCCCCATCCGCCGCCATTACATGGATATACTGGCTCGCGCTGGATTTTACATTTCTTCTACAGGCCTCCGAATTACACTAAAGTTATCTTGGTGAGTCAAACGTCTTATAATATGCCGTAAGGTCCAGGTTGTCAAAAACGAGCATTCTCCTTTAAGGCCTCTTTTAAAAACATTGAATGAATTGCGTGTCCTGTACCATTGCAGCTGAAGGAATCCCCCGTCCCTGGAGACAGGTGTACCTACGAGGCAGGAAGATGTTTGATGAGAACAACTACAAGGGAAGGTGAATCTGAGCTCCTCTCTACCACACACACACACACACACACACACACACACACACACACACTCTTGGCCATGAATGTTTGCTTTCCTCCTAAAAGGTTTACAGAGGAGGAGCTCTGCCAATTGAAGAAATTACAAAGACGGCACGGTAACAACTGGCAGAATATTTCTAAGGTCATGAACCGAAGCGACCTATCCCTGGAGAAACGCTTCTCTCAGATTGGTGGGTACGCCATTGAGATGGAATAGTCATGTAATGAAGGAATTAAGTTAGAGCAGTAAGTTGATAGTGGTGTTTTGTGTATGGGGTACACATGGTAAACAGTAAGTAACCAGGATTAGATATTAGCTGCTGATGTACACATTACTTCGAAGGTATTTGTGTGTGTGTGTCTCAGCCTCAAACACAGGTCTGTGGAGTGTGGAGGAGACCAGTCGTCTGATGGATGTGATGAGGGACTACCTGCGAGATCTGACTGAGCCGGCGGGAGAAAACCAGATGAACAGAGAGGTCATCAGGAAGGAGAAGCTCTACAAGGACATCCCCTGGATGGACATCAGCCACAAGGTCCAAACACGCTCCTGGACACAGTGCAAGAACAAGTGGTAAGGAGTGTGTGTGTGTGCATGCATGCATTGGGAGGGGGGCAATTGTAATGTTTTACACAGATGTGTTCTATGATGTACAGCCTGCTCATCATGTCCTATGGCCTCTTCAGGATGTGTTTGCTCAAGGAGAAGATGGCACCGGGGCGTCAGGCGGTGTTCAGCAGAGGCTTCAAGAGCACCCAGGCCAAGATCGACCTCATTGAAAGGTAAGTGTCTCACTGCTACTGCTGCTATCTAACAGGTGTCACTGCATCACTTGTCAGTACTGCTTTCATCCTCACTTGCTCCATGCTGGGTCCTCTGAATTGAAAACACAAGTGAACACCTCCCATAAAGACCACTTTATTGTGCTACGCCACAGAAAGGCTAGCAACTCAAAGGTGTGGGTGGGCAAAATTTATACTGAGTTACTTAAAGGGGAACGCCGCTGTCATAGCAAGTTTAGCTCAAATGTCGCTTTGTCCTTAATGAAACCGATCCGTACACACTAGCGTTTAACTGATCCATGCAGTAGTAAGCTAGCTCCTTTTTCCTATGTGCGCGCACCCCCTTTATAATGGAGGTCTATGGGCCTCTGCTAAAAACTATGATAAACATGCATTTTCAAGGAAGGAAGCAGAGGGTGTGGTCTTACCGGTGTCATTATGCTGTCATGTGAAATATATCTCATTCTCAAACCGAATATTGAAACAAAAGCTCCATTTGAGCCAGAACTATTTCGCAGAACGCACTACACCATACCTTTCGCACTGTAAACTTCCGCCGCACGTTGTAGAGAGCGCGAGCATGCGTGTGCACGGTAAAGCTAGATGATTGTTTACATCCTCCTAGCCATGCCTAACACGTCAACACATGGGGATGGCGATTCATTTCACAAGACAACATTCTACTGAGACCGGTAAGGGGCTTCCTGGCGCTTCCTGCCTTGAAAATGCATGTTTATCATAGTTTTTAGCAGAGGCCCATAGACCTCCATTATAAAGGGGGTGCGCACAGAGGAAAAAAGAGCTATCTTACTACTGCACAGATCGGTTAAATGTTGGTGTGTACGGATCGGTTTCATTGAGGACAAAGCGACATTTGAGCTAAACTTGCTATGACAGCGGCGTTCCCCTTTAACTAACTCCTGTCACACACACACACACACACACACACACACACACACACACACACACACCTCTTGTCAATCCTGCAGCCTGGGGATCTGATGGTCTGGTCACCAACCTCAGCTACTAAATTAACTCCAGCTGTTTCATATTGAAACGTTTCAGGATGTACGCCATGCAGGTTGAAGATGCAGCAGACATCGATTGGGACAAAGTCGCTGAAAGCATGGGGTAAACGATTACCTCAGCTTAGACAAGTAGTTCAAAGTTATCACCTGTCAAGACTGAAGTTCACTGAGTGAGAGTGCAATGTGCTGGTCTACTGTAGTGTGTACTTAGCTGTAGTTGTGGCTTCACCTATCTGCATACTAAGCTACTGTAGCTGTGGATTGACCCAGCTGTGTACTAAACTAGCTGGGTACTTTAACCTGTATCTCTGTGTTGTGCAGGAATGTGACTCCATTTTACATCCAGGTGCAGTTTAACCGTCTGAAGGTGTGCAAGGTGCCACTGTGGAAACAAAGTACCTTCTGTGGTAAGTTCACATACGTCCCACGGTAGCTCATCAAAAAACAAGTTAGTTTGTGTTTATTACCACGTCAGTTTGTGTCAACTGAAGCACACCATGGATACAGTATGTGATGATGCCCCAGTGTTCAGTAGAGGAGTGCTTTCTAATTCCACTTCCTGTTTCTGTGTCTTCCAGATATTATTGACTTCTTGTATAAGGATGTACTTCCTGTGTTCAAGGCATCCCTGACCAAGGTTCCTCTGAGGGAAGAGAGCCTGGAACAGAGGGCCGACCCCAACAAGTACTTCCTTGGTCTTTAAAGTGGTTACATTCCTAGGTGCTCATTGGATTCTTCAGGTGCATTCTTTGTTGTGTTTGTTGAATGTCGCTGCAGAGGTTAAGTGTCTCGAAAACAAGGTGTGAAAATGCAGCTCTTCAAATTTAATCCAAGGCACACCAGTTTTAAGGCATTTTAACTTCACAAACCTAGTGTGCCTTGGATTCAATTTGAAATTAGTTTTTGAGATACTTTGTGCAGCGACCTTCAACAAACACAAAAGAGAATATTTTTTTTTTTCCTTTGATTATTTAGTTTGAATGTGAGGATGACCTACTTTGACCTACAAAATACAAAAATAAGAAACTATTAACTAATTATAAGATTTACATTGCTGTGATGTTTGCTCCTAAACCTGAGATGAATCATTCAGAACTACAGTATGTGGCGATCTCAATTTGAAAGGAGAATAGCATTAAAGTTTATTATTATATTTGTTCCTCGGCCCCCAGTAGTTTAATTAATGCCCACATAATTGTAAGAGGCTCCCTGGTGATGGTGGCTAGCGCCTCTTAGATTACATTTAGTTTAGTTAGTTTAAGTTTATAAGATTTAGCATATATGTCATTAGTTTAGTTTAAGTATATAGGATTTAGGATAAATGTCATTAGTTTAGTTAGTTTAAGTATGGATTTAGTATATAGGTCATTAGTTTAGTTAGTTTAAGTATATAGGATTTAGGATATATGTCATTAGTTTAGTTAGTACACGTATATAGGATTTAGGATATATGTCATTATTTAGTTGGTCTAAGTATATAGGATATATGTCATTAGTTTAGATATTTACAGATTTCTACAGCCCCCCTAATTTGTAGTCCTGGCTACGCCTATACTGCCCTCACCTGTTGCCTTAAATTAAAATAGAAGGGCATAATTGAATTAAAATAGAAGGGCATAATTGAATTAAAATAGAAGGGCATAATTGAATTCAAAGAGAAGGGCATAATTGAATTCAAAGAGAAGGGCATAATTGAATTCAAAGAGAAGGGCAACCTTGGTCTCCCGAGAAGGCCCTCTCCCTTTCCACAGTCCAGTCTATGGTTTGGTTGTGAGACTTGCTTCTCAGCATGACATCATGACCATCCTTATTGGTTACAACTGTAGTAGCCTACAATGTTGGCTACTAAGGGTGGCTACTACACGTCAGTAGTGGTTACATGAGGCATTTTTATTCTCATTCGGCTATTCCGATTATTCGTGGAATATTTGGGGCCATGTAAACGCAGCTACTGTTTGGATGTAAATAGTCAGAATGTACAGGAGCTGTAGACAACCACTAGATGGAAGCAGTGAGTCATGAAATCAACAGGGAACTGGGCTCAGTATCTGACTCTGTCACAGAGCAATTCAATCAGTCCTCTGGTCAGTACATTAATTATATTAAGGACAAACGATGTGCTGAGAGGTCATACACCAGTGCAGTACTGCACATTGTGGGTGAAATGAGGTAGTGGAAGTGCATTTACAGTATGTGCAAGATCAGGTACAATACATCATTTCAATATTCATGATAGGCTACCTCATTCCTTAAGATGAATATGATGAGATGGGATAGAAACTACCAGGGAATAAACTAGACCAACTCATTGTATTGTCTCAACGTAGGCTGAATTAGGTTTTTGTATCTCTAGGTCCTAAAGCTACTTTACTCTTAGTTTTGCATTGAGAAACATTTGAAAATGCAGATGCATAATTAATAGTGGAGGAGTAGCCCTCTCATTCCTATGTAGGCTATTAACAGTCTGCATGCGTGACACAGAGATTCAGACACACACACACGTCGTCTGCACTCAAACAGAGGAAACACACGACTAGGTACATGCATTGGAAGCACACAGGGGTTAGTAGGACACCGCAAATATAGCTCAATATAAGAGCCCCGGAGGGGAGGCCTCCATTCAGTGACCAACCACCTGCAGGAGTATGGGAGCCCAACCACTCTGTTAACTGGCACGGGATGACCCTAGCCTATCCAAACCCTTAACTAGCCACACAGGTGGGTTGATGGGACAGAATGGGCCTTCTGTTTATACTGAACCACTTATGAGGGCCACCAGTTGCACAAGATATAGGGATAAACACAGTAAAAGGAGCCACTAAAGTGTAAGAGTAAGCAAAACCCATATAAACAAATATGCAAGGTAAGCAAACTAACTAGGGGACAAAAACAGCAGAGGCAACAGAGCCCCTCCTAATAGGAAACAAAGAAGACCATATTAACCACGAAAAATATAACAGTAAGGGAGCACTAACTGAGTGGCCATACTGGATTATCTTTGTCAAGTAGCCTACAGCACAGCTAGGTCGGAAGAGAAGCCACCATCATCACGGTCTGTGTTCCTATTACCAGAGCAGAGCATGCATACAGTATTAATACGAGATCAGTTGTGGATAAAGGCACACGCTCATTTGTGAGGTGTCTAGATTATTCTTTTTTAAGATTGGCTTGACGACTACAGTTTTCAGGGTCTGTGGGAACACACCTGAAAGAAGAGATGTGTTTACAATTTGTAGTAAATCAGATGCCATGCAGTTAGATACATTTTTGAAAAAGCCTGTAGGCAGAATATCAAGGCAACAGGAGGAGGATTTCAGATATTGTACAATATCCTCCAGGGTTTTATGGTTGATCGGATAAAATTAAGTCATGATATTGATTTTAAGTGGACACTGGGACAACACATATCCTGTACCTGATATGGAGGCACTGACTGCTTGTCTAATTTTCTAAATTTCTTTAGTGAAGAATGAGGCAACTTCATTGCAGGCTCAGATGGATAGAGAAAGCCTGAGCAAATATTTCACTGCTGTTTTGTGATGACCTCTGTTTGAACATTTGTGTGCATGGAGATGGTACTCTCAACGAAAACACAGGAATGATCAGAGAGTGCAACATCCGACACCTCAACCTTTATATTCAGACCTTTGGTGATGTTTAAGTCCGGGTTGTGTCCCTTGTTGTGTGTGGGCTCCGTCACATGCTGAGTCAGTCCATAGTTATCAAGAACACAACACAGTTCTTTAGCCCCTCTGTCCTGAGGGTTGTCAACATGGATGTTAAAATTACCAACAATAACCACACAGTCAAAGTCAATACAGATAGTAGACAGTAGTTCAGCAGTCATAAAAAAAGATTTAAAAAAAAACGTAAGGTTTTTATTAACATTCTTAAGCATTATATAAACTGTGAACACCTTTCTTACAAGTGTCGTATAATATAAGAATAAACATGTTTATAATGCTATTATTAACACAAAGTATAATGTTCTTATAAGGACCTTATTACCTATTAACTAACGCTTATTACAAGGACCATAATATAAAGTGTTACCAACATTTTCAGGTTGTCCCTGACCAGTACTTGGACTGAGCACTTGGACTTGGTCCCTGAGCGCCACTGACGAGGCTGCCCAATGCTCCTGGCTGCCCCTGTGTTACACAAAATATAGACAAAAATAAATTATTAATTAGGAGGGCATAAACAAGCATTTGATCTTCACCTGTACTGTGTGACCTGACACGCCAGATGGTTTGCTTCACATAACCATCTGGGAACAACGCATATAATTGTCCACCTCAGAGAAGATGTCAGAGAGCAGGAAGTACTCCTTGGGGTCGGCCCTCTGTTCCAGGCTCTCTTCCCTCAGAGGAGTCTTGGTCAGGTGCTTCCTGAACTCAGGAAGTACATTCTTATACAAGAAGTCAATAGTATCTGGAAGACACAGAAAGAAGAAGTGGAATAAGGAAAGAAACACTCTTCTACTGAACACCGAGGCATCACCACATGGCCATAGGTACACACCGCAGTTCCAGAACTGAGGTAAAAGTGGGAGACAACACATTTTAATGAATGGAGTTTCTGTACTTTTGGCCACCTCTGACATGAACTGTGTTTTGTTTTTTTTGGTGATTGAATAAACTTTTCCGCATGTTTGTTGTGTCCCTGCTGACATATTTAACGGTTATTGCCATCAACCAACTGCATAATATTCAAAAGTCAAAATGTAAAGAAAATATTGCTGGCCGGCAAGCTAAAGCTGACAATACCAGAGTTGCAACTGCTGTGTGTATCCATGGTGTGCTTCAGTAGACACAAACTGACGTGGTAATAAACAAACTAACTTGTTTGATGATGAGCTACCGTGGGACATATGTGAACTTACCACCGTAGGTCATTTGTTTCCACAGTGGCACCCTGCACTTCTTCAGACGGTAAAACTGCAACTGGACGTAAAATGGAGTCACATTCCTGCACAACATAGAGACACAGGTTAAAGTACCCAGCTAGTTTAGTACACAGCTGGGTCAATCCACAGCTACAGTAGCTTAGTATGCAGATAGGTGAATCCACACCTACAGTAGCTTAGTACACACTACAGTAGACCAGCACATTGCACTCTCACTCAGTGAACTTGAGTCTTGACAGGTGATAACTTTGAACTACTTGTCTAAACTGAGGTAATCTCTTACCCCATGCTTTCAGCGACTTTGTCCCAATCGATGTCTGCTGCATCTTCAACCTGCATGGCGTACATCCTGAAACGTTTCAATATGAAACAGCTGGAGTTGGTGACCAGCCAATCAGACCTCCAGGCTGCAGGATTGACCACAATCCAGAGGTGTGTGTGTGTTTGTGTCTGTGTAACAGAGTTAATTAAACTCACTCCTCAGTATAATTTTTTCCCACCCACAACTTTGAATTGCTAGCCTTTCTGTGGTGTAGCAGGATAAAGTGGTCTTTATGGGAGATGTTCACTTGTGTTTTCAAATCAGAGGGCCCAGCATGGAGCAAGTGAGGATGGAAGCAGTACTACTGTAGTAGTGTTAGATGTAGCAGTGAGACACTCACCTTTCAATGAGGTTGATCTTGGCCTGGGTGCCCTTGAAGCCTCTGCTGAACACCGCCTGACGCCCGGTGCCATTTTCTCATTGATTAACCACATCCTGAAGAGGCCATAGGACATGATGAACAGGCTGTATCTCAAACATAGAAATCATCTGTGTAAAACATTTCAACCCCCCTCCCCCTACCAACACACACGCAACTACGCAAACACACACACACACACACACACATTCCTTACCACTTCTGCCTGCACTGTATCAGAGAGCGTGTTTGGACCTTGTGGCTGATGTCCGTCCAGGGGATGTCCTTGTAGAGCTTCTCCTTCCTGATGACCTCTCCGTTCATCTGGTTTTCTCCCGCTGGCTCAGTTAGACCTCGCAGGTAGTCCCTCATCACATCCATCAGACGACTGGTCTCCTCCACACTCCACAGACCTGTGTTTGAGGCTGAGGCTGAGACACACACACACACACACACACACACACACAAAGCAAAACAAATACCTTTGAATGAATGTGGACTCAGCAGCTAATGTCTAATCCTCTATTTACCATGTGCACCCAAGGGCGTAGGTTTGCGTATGGACGGTCGGGACATGTCCCTACCAACATTTTGGGAGGCCCAAATTGTCCCTACCAACTTTTAAGCAACCTTGTTCACATTATCTTTGGAGTGCACTTATAGTAGATCATTTAGATGGCCTTCCCATAGTTTGGAAGGACAGAATTAGCCGTACCATTTTGAGTGAGTTAGTTTGCATTATGTTCGGAGTTACATTAGACCGTTAATCTACCCCTTTCCTCCACCGTGAATGTGCCATCCCAGTATTTTTTTTAAACTCATGTTTGATTGGCTCATTTGGCTGAGATAGATTGTTGCATTTTCGCTGGATCTGAAGACCAACAGCCTTACAGACAGACGCTGACAGCAAGCCATACTGTACAGTTGTGATTCTGACAGCCGTTTGGGTACAACCACCACAATGTCGCCTCCCCCTCAAAAGAGGATGAGGGATATCAGGAGATTTTGCTCCGCAACTGTAAGTAACGTTAGCGTTAGCTAGGTTAGCTCCCTCCTAAGCACTTATTGTATTGTTTTTATTGTATTGCACTGTACTTTAGATTGCTATTCTTGCACTTTGCCTTCAGCACTAGATTATGCTCTTGGTCACTTGTTTTAGAAAGAAGATGCACTTGTGAGTTCTGGCAAGTAGTAGTACATTGGCTTTTCCTACATTAAATACAATTATTGTTAGTCGCTTTGTTTAAAGGCGTCTGCTAAATGATTGACTGTAATGTAGCTAGTTACTGGTAAACTAAGTAGCTAAAGTTTGGCATTAGCCACATGAAAACCAGCTAGGTTGGTGCAAGCTAACGTTACCTAAACTAACATCACTTGTCTTTCCATTGTGGGAAATTATCAACCGGTGATATAAGCTGGCTAGCTAGCGAACTGTTAAGATGGCTTCTATCATCCTGTATCATTAGGATAGCAGCAGCCATTACATTACTATACATTAGATGCCCACCAGAGATTTAATTGAATGGGACATCACGCGCTCACAACTAACGACCGTTAGTGTCAGCATACTAGCCAATGGGCTATTAGCTATAGCTTTGTCAAACCCAGTCTGCTAAACGTGATGCTAATTTTCACTATATTAAATTCCCATTAACTTATGCTAAAAAACATCAGTGATATTAAAGTCGTAAGTTTTGATTAAAAAAATAAATACATTGTTTTAGCCTGACAGGGGTTCTTGTTACAATTATAAGGGAAACTGAATACTCATAAGGTAACGTTATCTAGAGGTTAGCCAGCCCGTGAGAGCCGTTAACTTAATTTTTATGAGGACTCAGGTCTGTTTTTCTTTATACAAGCCCGTCCCTGTGTACAGTTATTAGCTAACGTATACTTGCTAACTGGAATCTCATAATTTTCCTCTCACTATATTGGCCGGAGGGTGTTTTAAATAAAGTAGTGTATGTTGAAGTACATAGGATTTATTTTTTCTAACTATGGTATCAAATTGGGTATCCAGGATTGTGTTGTTTCTCAATTAGTATTGCCTACTAAATGTCGGGTATTTTGTGACTCCCCTAATGGACAGATATATCAATTTATGAGTTGTATGTCAGTCTAAAAATCCCATGAAAATCTACATTTTTATCAAATCATTTTTATATATGAAACGGCAGCAGTCGAGAGAAAGAGAGAGAGGAGGGACGCAGCAGCAACTGAGAGAGAAAGAGAGTGGAGGGATGCAGCAGCAACCAAGAGAGAGAGAGAGAGTGGAGGGACGCAGCAGCAAAAGTCGAGAGAGTGCAGCAGCAGCAGGCAGGATGTGATACACTAAGAACATTGTATTAGTATTATTCAATTTCATAAATATATGCATATTTAAGAGGTTTAACCTCTCGTCCCCAGCAAAAATTGTGTATGCAGCCTACACTGTTATATGGTCCCTACCAATGTTGAAACCAAACCTACGCCCTTGTGTGCACCCCATAGATAAAACACTGCTCTTATTAACCTACTGTACCAACTTCCATTGTTCCTTCATTATGTCTATTCCATCTTAATGGCGTACCCACCAATCAGAGAGAAGTGTTTCTCCAGGGAAATCTTCTTCCAGTGCCGTCTTTGTAATTCCTTCAACTGGTGGAGCTCTTCCTCTGTAAACCTTTTAGGAGGAAAGCAAACATTGGTAAAAATGTCAAACACTCATGGCCAAGAGTGTGTGTGTGTGTGTGGGTGTGTGTGTGTGTGTGTGTGTGTGTGTGTGTGGTAGAGAGGAGCTCAGATTCACCTTCCCTTGTAGTTATTCTTATCAAACATCCTCCTGCCTCGTTCGTGCACTGCATGCCAGGAGCGGGGGATTCCTTCAGCTGCAACAGGACCGGACAGAAGGAGGGGAGGAGAACTTTCAGCGTTGGGATGCATTGCAGAATTGTGGCGCGTTGTTCACCTCATGGTGGCTAAAGCAACAGGGATCGTACAGTATGTGAATGTAACACATTATGACACACAAAATGGAAGCCGAGTATTCATGCAGTCCTGAGAATGAGATCTGATGGACAAAAAAACAAACATGTAAAGCTAAAATTCATCATTAAGAATGGAAGGAACAACTCTTCATTCTAATGGTGAGTAGCTGGTGAGAATCCCTACCTATTCTGTCAAGGAACTTGTGCTGTGAACGTAAGCGTTTGATGTGGGTATACTGGTCTTTGAAGCGTTGAGGGTGGAAAAGGTGGGTGGGGCTCTCTACACCCGTTAACGCCAGAAAGTCAGACACGTTCCTGGTCAACCTCTTGTTCTCCTCATCCCTGAACCGACCACTGCGGAGAGGGATACCTGACGAGACAGGAAACAGTTTAGTTTCAGACACATCTTACAGGCTCTAAAGCTTCAATGACACCAGTGTACAGTCTACAAAGTCCTTGCTGAGAAGCCAGGTCATTATATGTGACCACCACTGATTTGTGGGAGAGACAAACCAATTTTATGAGGAAACTGACCTTGGCTTTTGAAAGACTTGAACCTCTCCAGGTCATACTTAATGAGCTTGCGGATCTGGTTCCGAGATTTGGACTTGATGTTTGGAACAAACTCCTTCAACTCTTCCATATACTCTTCCCTACGGCAGGGCAGAGGGGACAAACCACATGTGTCTAAGATACCGTTATAAGTAATAGAAACACAGTTACTGAGAGGCTTGTAGCTGGACAATAAGATGTTCAATTTCAAACTAAGTAGGATTGTTACCGCCGTTCATCAGCACAATTAACAACACACACACACACACACACCTAATCTACTCACACTGTAAAGTCTCTCCGACTTCCATTCACTTCCTCCTTGACTCTGATGCATTTTGCCTCATGCTGTGTCCCTGTCTCTCTGGTGCTCATCTGGGACTCCTCCTCATCTGTCTGTCTTTCACTCATCCTCTCATCAGTAACCCCTTTTGCTCCATCATGAGTCTTCTTTTTGCACTCAGTCACTACCTCCATCACCACATCCTCCCTATTCTGCATTTTTTCCTTCCGTCTCTCCTTCTCTGTCTCTCCTAACACTGACACTGTAGAATCAGGGAGCTGCTCTGTTCTCTGCTTCTTCTGTCTCTCCATCTCCACCTCTCTTAACACCAGTGTTGCTGCTGGAGCTGAAGAATCAGGAAGCTGCTCGGTTCTCCATTTCTTCCTCTCCTTCTGTCTCTCCCTCTCTCCTAACACTGGTGTTGCTGCTGTCTCTGGAGGATGAGGATGCTGTTCTGCTCTCTTCTTTTTGGCTTCCTGTCTCCCTCCCTCTGCTGTGCTAGCATCTAGGACGCTGGTCTCAGTGTCTTGATCCACTGTCACAGAGTTCTCACCCAGGCTGGTCTCTGTGAGGTGTTCCGTTGGTAGAACCATCACAGTGGATCTGCTGTCCTTGTGTTTCTTCTTCTTCTTGGTCTCTGGTTCTCTCAGCTCTGACACCTCTGCTGTGGGTTCTTGGTTCTCACTTTCCTGACGGTGCTTCTTCTTCTTTTTCTTCTTCTTCACTTTCTCCAGCTCTGTTACATTAAGCATTTCCAATACCTGGTCAGGAATGTCCTCCTCCTCCTGCTCAGGTACCTTCTTGTTATGTCTCCTTTTCTGTCTCTCCTTCTCCGTCTCTCCTAACACTGACACTGGAGAATCAGGAAGCTGCTCTGTTCTCTTCTTCTTCTGTCTCTCCATCTCCACCTCTCTTAACACCAGTGTTGCTGCTGGAGCTGAAGAATCAGGAAGCTGCTCTGTTCTCCTTTTCTTCTTCTTCTGTCCTTCCGTATCCATCTCTCCTAACATTGGAGAATCAGGAAGTTGCTCTGTTCTCTTTTTTGACATCTTCTGTCCCCCCTTTTCTGTCTCTGCTATACTTTGCACTGGAGAATCAGGAAGCTGCTCTGTCTTCTTCTCTCCCTCCATCCTCACCTCTCCTAACACTGGAGAATCGGGAAGCTGCTCTGTTCTCCTCCTCTTCTTCTTCCTCTCCTTCTGTCTCTCCCTCTCTCCTAACACTGGTGTTGCTGCTGTCTCTGGAGGATGCGGATGCTGTTCTGCTCTCTTCTTTTTGGCTTCCTGTCTCCCTCCCTCTGCTGTGCTAGCATCTAGGACGCTGGTCTCAGTGTCTTGATCCACTGTTACAGAGTTCTCACCCAGACTGGTCTCTGTGAGGTGTTCCGTTGGTAGAACCATCACTGTGGATCTGCTGTCCTTGTGTTTCTTCTTCTTGGTCTCTGGTTCTCTCAGCTCTGACACCTCTGCTGTGGGTTCTTGGTTCTCACTTTCCAGAGGGTGCTTCTTCTTCTTCTTCACTTTCTCCAGCTCTGTTACATTAAGCATTTCCAATACCTGGTCAGGAAGTTCCTCCTCCTCCTGCTCAGGTATCTTCTTGTTATGTCTCCTTTTCTTTGTCTTCTGCCCACTAGTCTGTTCTTTTTCCCCTTGAAAGGCATCAGTGACCAAGGGGGCTGGTTTATCTCCAAACGTCACACTGGACATGGCACTCATGGTAGCAGAACTGAACTTATCTTGCTCTGAAAGCAGATTCTTCTTGACTTTCTTCCCAGTTGCGTTTGTGTGATCGTTACCTGCGGATGAAAAGAGGTCAGGGCTATCTGCAAATGACAGAGGTGATGTTCGAGATATCCCTATCAGCAGCAGGAAGTAGCCTAACGGTCTTCGATTTCTTCGGTTACTTTCCTACCAGATAACCTGTGGTATTCTCTAGGCCCTACCATGGTCAAACCACATGGCTTACTCTTCAATTTATCTGCGAAATAGAATTAGAGTACCCTACCTCATTACTGAACTTAACGTAGGATATCTCTATTGAGGGACAGGAGTCACGTTTCCGTTGATAATATTTGGACTAAAGGCTTAAATTCTGTGAAGGGCTTTTTAAAACCACCACCGCTGTAGCTGTTTCCTATAGGCTATTGGAAATACCGCGACAAAATCGTGGTAAAAAAAATAAATTCAAAGTTTGCCCTTTGAAACCCTTGCCCTTTGAAGTTTTTCCGCGATTCGTTTTCCGTGTGATTGGCCCTACACTGAAGGCAGAATGTAAGCATGTAATCCAAATAATGTTACACATGAAGCTTCAGAAATAGTTAATGTTTATTCTGAGACAGATCACTTCCCCGTCTCAGCGGAGTCTGAGCAGGATGGAGTTTCTTCCAGCTAGAGTTCACGCGCAAGCCTGCAGGTGCACAATTACTAATTAGGGCGAGCCTGCTCAGCCAGCCACACTACAGTAACGTATTCACTTATTAACTCTGGTTCATAGTTTCGTGATAAGTGAGACTGAGATTTTCGTGCTTATAGGCCGGCTCTACACTAGACGACTTTCACAGTTCTAACATCGCTGAACCTCTCATATTAAACGAGCGTCATAGACGCGCGCCCCTTGCAACGAAGATGTCTCCGATAGCACAAACTGGCCGGCGACAGATAAATCGGGGCTCAAATCGTCTAGTGTGTTTGTGCGCGGCCTAGCGTTTACTGGTTTTGTGCTATCTCTGTAGTTTCATGTTATTACGTTAGCTTTTTTGAGACACATACAGTAGCCTAGGCCTACAGGCATATTCTAATTTTCCCATGTAGAAGCACTTTGCACCTCCAACCCAGTCATGTTGTCATGTTTTGCAGGTGAACAGAGGAGCGGGCTTAGGCTATGTAGTTTGACCATGGTAGGGAATATCACAGGTTATCTGGTAGGAACACAACCGAAGAAGTCAAAGGACAGGCAAGGACAGACAACTGGGAAGAAAGTCAAGAAGAATGTGCTTTCAGAGCAAGATAAGTCCAGTTCTGCCAACATCCAGAGTGCCATGTCCAGTGTGACGTTTGGAGATGATCCAGCCCCCTTGGTCACTGATGTCTTTCAAGGGGAAAAAGAACAGACCAGTGGGCAGAAGACAAAGAAAAGGAGACATAACAAGAAGATACCTGAGCAGGAGGAGGAGGACATTCCTGACCTGACTATTGGAAATGCTTAATGTAACAGAGCTGGTGAAAGTGAAGAAGAAAAAGAAGAAGAAGCACCGGCAGGAAAGTGAGAACCAAGAACCCACAGCAGAGGTGTCAGAGCTGAGAGAACCAGAGACCAAGAAGAAGAAGAAGAAGAAACACAAGGACAGCAGATCCACTGTGATGGTTCTACCAACGGAACACCTCACAGAGACCAGCCTGGGTGAGAACTCTGTAACAGTGGAACATGACACTGAGACCAGCGTCCTAGATGCTAGCACAGCAGAGGGAGGGAGACAGGAAGCCAAAAAGAAGAGAGCAGAACAGCATCCTCATCCTCCAGAGCCAGCAGCAACACCAGTGTTAGGAGAGAGGGAGAGACAGAAGGAGAGGAAGAAGAAGAAGAGGAGAACAGAGCAGCTCCCTGATTCTCTTGTACCAGTATTAGGAGAGATGGGGGGACAGAAGAGAACAGAACAGCTTCCTGTTTCTTCAGTGCAAATGGTAGCAGAGACAGAAAAGGAGGGACAGAAGAAGATGCCAAAAAAGAGGAGAAGAGAACACCTTCCTGATTCTCCAGTGTTAGAAGTGGAGATGGAGAGACCGAAGAAGAGGCAGAAGAGAACAGAGCAGCTCCCGGAATCTTCTGTACCAGTGTTAGGTGAGGTGGAGAAGATGGAACAGAAGAGAACAGAGCAGCCTGATTCTCTATTGCCGGTGATAGGAGAGACAGAGAAGGAGCGACAGAAGAAGAAGAAAAGAAAGAATGGAGAGAATGTGGTGATGGAGGTAGAAGAGAAAAATAACAAACATGATGGAGCGACACAGGCTGCTGATGAGAGGATGAGTGAAAGACAGACAGATGAGGAGGAGTCCCAGATGAGCACCAGAGAGACAGGGACACAGCATGAGGCAAAATGCATCAGAGTCAAGAAGGAAGTGAATGGAAGTCAGAGAGACTTTACAGTGTGAGTAGATTAGGTGTGTGTGTGCGTGTGTGTGTGTGTGTGTGTGTGTGTGTGTGTGTGTGTGTGTCTGTCTGTCCTTCCTTTGTTGTTAATTATGCTGATGAACGGCAGTAACAATCCTACTGAGAGTTTGAAATGGAATCTTATTGACCAGCCAAACCCTCAGTAACTTTTTCTGTTACTTATGATATGACTGCTATTTATTTAGACATGTGGTTTGTCCCCTCTGCCCTGCCGTAGGGAAGACTATATGGAAGAGTTGAAGGAGTTTGTTCCAAACATCAGGTCCAAATCTCGGAAGCAGATCCACGAGCTCATTAAGAATGACCTGGAGAGGTTCAAGGCTTTCAAAAGCCAAGGTTGGTTTCCTCATAGAGTTGGCTTGTCTCTTCCACAAGTCAGTGTTGGTCACATAAAATGGCCTGCTGACTTCCTCAGCCTGGACTTTAATGTAGACTGGTGTCATTGAAGCTTTAGAGTCTGCAAGTTCTGTGTCTGAAACTAAACTGTTTCTTGTCCTGTCAGGTATCCCTCTCCGCAGTGGTCGGTTCAGGGATGAGGAGAACCAGAGGTTGATCAGGAACGTGTCTGACTTTCTGGCGTTAACGGGCATAGAGAGCGCCAACCACCTTTTCCATGCTCAACGCTTCAAAGACAAGTATATCAGCATCAGACGGCTACGATCACAGATGAAGTTCCATGAGAGAATAGGTAGGGATTCTAGCCAGCTAATCACTGTAATGTTAATGGTAATGGCCTCCACTTATATATAGCGCTTTTATCCAAAGTGCTTTACCAGTGGCCTCTCATCCACCCATTCACACACACATTCACACACCAATGGCGGCAGCTGCCTTGCAAGGTGCTGGTCTGCTCAATGGGAGAAACTTGGGGTTCAGGGTCTTGTCCAAGTACACTTCCATATGGGGACAGGAGGAGCTGGGATTCAAACCACCGCACCTACGATCATTGGACGACCCTCTGCTACCTCCTGAGCCACAGCCGCCACCATTAGAGACAGTTGTTCCTTCCTTTTAGCTTCACATGTTTTTTTCTTTGTCCATCAGATCTCATTCTCAGGACTGCATGAATACTCGGCTTCCATTTTGTTTGTCATGATGCGTCACATTCACATGCGTTCCCTGTTGCTTTAGCCACCATGAGGTAAACAATGTACCACAGTCCCCCCCCTCTTGTGATTTGAGTTTATTTTATTTGAGTTTATTAGGATATGTATATATATTATGTATATAGGATATGTATATATTAGGATTATGATAAAGAAGGGCGTAACTGCCCACAATAAAAACATCGACAACATATATCACCGAGGATTAAAACACAATAAAGCCAGAAGGCTTATTTCCATTGTGGTCCCCACATGTAAAAACAGAAGAAACAAGACATAAAATACAGGGTCTCAAGAGAACACGTCAGCAGTGTACGTCAGCGTACAGAATCAATCTCAGTATATCCATTTAAATATACACTACTATACAAAATACAATATACACTATAATATTTAAATATGATATAATATACACTATTTTATCCTAATAACTTTTACTATGAAGCTATGAATAACTATGAAGCTATTTATTACCTTACTCATTGTTCTGGAGCCAGCATTTAAAGGAGAATGCTCATTTTTGACAACCTGGACCTTATTTACGGCATATTATAAGAGGTTTGACTCACCGAGATAACTTTGGTGTAATTCGGAGGCCTGTAGAAGAAATGCGTAGAGAATGTGAGCCGCGAGTGTAGCCTACAGACGGAGAATAGCCAGTTTGCGCACTGTGCGCATGCGTGCTGGAGCAAGTGGGGAAGCTATTTCGTTTCTAAAGACGTTTCTAAAGATCATATAACAGAAGCATGTGGAAAACCACAACAAGCCCTCGCTCTATGTAAGCACAACTAGCGATTCATAAAGACAGATTGATGAAAACAACCGTTTCGCGGCAGAAAATAGATTTCTTTAGAAGCTGCATTCTCAGTGCCCCATCCGCCGCCATTACATGGATATACTTGGCTCGCGCTGGATTTTACATTTCTTCTACAGGCCTCCGAATTACACTAAAGTTATCTTGGTGAGTCAAACGTCTTATAATATGCCGTAAATAAGGTCCAGGTTGGCAAAAACAAGCATTCTCCTTTAAGGCCTCTTTTAAAAACATTGACTGAATTGCGTGTCCTGTACCATTGCAGCTGAAGGAATCCCCCGTCCCTGGAATAAGGTGTACCTACGAGGCAGGAAGATGTTTGATGAGAACAACTACAAAGGAAGGTGAATCTGAGCTCTTCTCTACCACACACACACACACACACACACACACACACACACACACACACACACACTCTTGGCCATGAATGTTTGCTTTTCTCCTAAAAGGTTTACAGAGGAGGAGCTCTGCCAGTTGAAGAAATTACAAAGACGGCACGGTAACAACTGGCAGAATATTTCTAAGGTCATGAACCGAAGCGACCTATCCCTGGAGAAACGCTTCTCTCAGATTGGTGGGTACGCCATTGAGATGGAATAGACATAATGAAGGAATTAAGTTAGAGCAGTAAGTTGATAGTGGTGTTTTGTGTATGGGGTACACATGGTAAACAGTAAGTAACCAGGATTAGATATTAGCTGCTGATGTACACATTACTTCGAAGGTATTTGTGTGTGTGTGTCTCAGCCTCAAACACAGGTCTGTGGAGTGTGGAGGAGACCAGTCGTCTGATGGATGCGATGAGGGACTACCTGCGAGATCTGACTGAGCCGGCGGGAGAAAACCAGATGAACGGAGAGGTCATCAGGAAGGAGAAGCTCTACAAGGACATCCCCTGGACGGACATCAGCCACAAGGTCCAAACACGCTCCTGGACACAGTGCAAGAACAAGTGGTAAGGAGTGTGTGTGTGTGCATGCAGGAGGGGGGCAATTGTAATGTTTTACACAGATGTGTTCTATGATGTACAGCCTGTTCATCATGTCCTATGGCCTCTTCAGGATGTGTTTACTCAAGGAGAAGATGGCACCGGGGCGTCAGGCGGTGTTCAGCAGAGGCTTCAAGAGCACCCAGGCCAAGATCGACCTCATTGAAAGGTGAGTGTCTCACTTCTACATCTAACACTACTAGTACTGCTTTCATCCTCACTTGCTCCATGCTGGGTCCTCTGAATTGAAAACACAAGTGAACACCTCCCATAAAGACCACTTTATTGTGCTACGCCACAGAAAGGCTAGCAACTCAAAGGTGTGGGTGGGCAAAATTTATACTGAGTTACTTAAAGGGGAACGCCGCTGTCATAGCAAGTTTAGCTCAAATGTCGCTTTGTCCTTAATGAAACCGATCCGTACACACTAGCGTTTAACTGATCCATGCAGTAGTAAGCTAGCTCCTTTTTCCTATGTGCGCGCACCCCCTTTATAATGGAGGTCTATGGGCCTCTGCTAAAAACTATGATAAACATGCATTTTCAAGGAAGGAAGCAGAGGGTGTGGTCTTACCGGTGTCATTATGCTGTCATGTGAAATATATCTCATTCTCAAACCGAATATTGAAACAAAAGCTCCATTTGAGCCAGAACTATTTCGCAGAACGCACTACACCATACCTTTCGCACTGTAAACTTCCGCCGCACGTTGTAGAGAGCGCGAGCATGCGTGTGCACGGTAAAGCTAGACGATTGTTTACATCCTCCTAGCCATGCCTAACACGTCAACACATGGGGATGGCGATTCATTTCACAAGACAACATTCTACTGAGACCGGTAAGGGGCTTCCTGGCGCTTCCTACCTTAAATGCATGTTTATCATAGTTTTTAGCAGAGGCCCATAGACCTCCATTATAAAGGGGGTGCGCACAGAGGAAAAAAGAGCTATCTTACTACTGCACAGATCGGTTAAATGTTGGTGTGTACGGATCGGTTTCATTGAGGACAAAGCGACATTTGAGCTAAACTTGCTATGACAGCGGCGTTCCCCTTTAACTAACTCCTGACACACACACACACACACACACACACACACACCACCTCTTGTCAATCCTGCAGCCTCTGATGGTCTGGTCACCAACCTCAGCTACTAAATTAACTCCAGCTGTTTCATATTGAAACGTTTCAGGATGTACGCCATGCAGGTTGAAGATGCAGCAGACATCGATTGGGACAAAGTCGCTGAGAGCATGGGGTAAGAGATTACCTCAGTTTAGACAAGTAGTTCAAAGTTATCACCTGTCAAGACTCAAGTTCACTGAGTGAGAGTGCAATGTGCTGGTCTACTGTAGTGTGTACTAAGCTACTGTAGGTGTGGATTCACCTATCTGCATACTAAGCTACTGTAGCTGTGGATTGACCCAGCTGTGTACTAAACTAGCTGGGTACTTTAACCTGTGTCTCTATGTTGTGCAGGAATGTGACTCCATTTTACATCCAGGTGCAGTTTAACCGTCTGAAGGTGTGCAAGGTGCCACTGTGGAAACAAAGTACCTTCTGTGGTAAGTTCACATACGTCCCACGGTAGCTCATCAAAAAACAAGTTAGTTTGTGTTTATTACCACGTCAGTTTGTGTCAACTGAAGCACACCATGGATACAGTATGTGATGATGCCCCAGTGTTCAGTAGAGGAGTGCTTTCTAATTCCACTTCCTGTTTCTGTGTCTTCCAGATATTATTGACTTCTTGTATAAGGATGTACTTCCTGTGTTCAAGGCATCCCTGACCAAGGTTCCTCTGAGGGAAGAGAGCCTGGAACAGAGGGCCGACCCCAACAAGTACTTCCTGCTCTCTGACATCTTCTCTGAGTGGGAGGTGGACAATGTCAACTAGGTCTCCATGACGATGGGAAATGAACTGGACCCTATATTGGCCCCTCTCTGAACACACACCTAAGGACTGCAAGTCCTTTCAGTGATGCACTACACTGGAACCACTATCATTAAATCCTCATCAACACAAAATGACTGAAGTGGAAGTGCTACTGGGTCTTTAAAATGGTTACATTCCTAGGTGCTCATTGGATTCTTCAGGTGCATTCTTTGTTGTGTTTGTTGAATGTCGCTGCAGAGGTTAAGTGTCTCGAAAACAAGGTGTGAAAATGCAGCTCTTCAAATTTAATCCAAGGCACACCAGTTTTAAGGCATTTTAACTTCACAAACCTAGTGTGCCTTGGATTCAATTTGAAATTAGTTTTTGAGATACTTTGTGCAGCGACCTTCAACAAACACAAAAGAGAATATTTTTTGTTTTCCTTTGATTATTTAGTTTGAATGTGAGGATGACCTACTTTGACCTACAAAATACAAAAATAAGAAACTATTAACTAATTATAAGATTTACATTGCTGTGATGTTTGCTCCTAAACCTGAGATGAATCATTCAGAACTACAGTATGTGGCGATCTCAATTTGAAAGGAGAATAGCATTAAAGTTTATTATTATATTTGTTCCTCGGCCCCCAGTAGTTTAATTAATGCCCACATAATTGTAAGAGGCTCCCTGGTGATGGTGGCTAGCGCCTCTTAGATTACATTTAGTTTAGTTAGTTTAAGTTTATAAGATTTAGCATATATGTCATTAGTTTAGTTTAAGTATATAGGATTTAGGATAAATGTCATTAGTTTAGTTAGTTTAAGTATGGATTTAGTATATAGGTCATTAGTTTAGTTTAAGTATATAGGATTTAGGATATATGTCATTAGTTTAGTTAGTACACGTATATAGGATTTAGGATATATGTCATTATTTAGTTGGTCTAAGTATATAGGATATATGTCATTAGTTTAGATATTTACAGATTTCTACAGCCCCCCTAATTTGTAGTCCTGGCTACGCCTATACTGCCCTCACCTGTTGCCTTAAATTAAAATAGAAGGGCATAATTGAATTAAAATAGAAGGGCATAATTGAATTAAAATAGAAGGGCATAATTGAATTCAAAGAGAAGGGCATAATTTAATTCAAAGAGAAGGACATAATTTAATTAAAATAGAAGGGCATAATTGAATTCAAAGAGAAGGGCATAATTGAATTCAAAGAGAAGGGCATAATTGAATTCAAAGAGAAGGGCAACCTTGGTCTCCCGAGAAGGCCCTCTCCCTTTCCACAGTCCAGTCTATGGTTTGGTTGTGAGACTTGCTTCTCAGCATGACATCATGACCATCCTTATTGGTTACAACTGTAGTAGCCTACAATGTTGGCTACTAAGGGTGGCTACTACACGTCAGTAGTGGTTACATGAGGCATTTTTATTCTCATTCGGCTATTCCGATTATTCGTGGAATATTTGGGGCCATGTAAACGCAGCTACTGTTTGGATGTAAATAGTCAGAATGTACAGGAGCTGTAGACAACCACTAGATGGAAGCAGTGAGTCATGAAATCAACAGGGAACTGGGCTCAGTATCTGACTCTGTCACAGAGCAATTCAATCAGTCCTCTGGTCAGTACATTAATTATATTAAGGACAAACGATGTGCTGAGAGGTCATACACCAGTGCAGTACTGCACATTGTGGGTGAAATGAGGTAGTGGAAGTGCATTTACAGTATGTGCAAGATCAGGTACAATACATCATTTCAATATTCATGATAGGCTACCTCATTCCTTAAGATGAATATGATGAGATGGGATAGAAACTACCAGGGAATAAACTAGACCAACTCATTGTATTGTCTCAACGTAGGCTGAATTAGGTTTTTGTATCTCTAGGTCCTAAAGCTACTTTACTCTTAGTTTTGCATTGAGAAACATTTGAAAATGCAGATGCATAATTAATAGTGGAGGAGTAGCCTTCTCATTCCTATGTAGGCTATT
The DNA here is from genome assembly GCF_949987555.1 of Borostomias antarcticus. Classification (NCBI taxonomy): domain Eukaryota; kingdom Metazoa; phylum Chordata; class Actinopteri; order Stomiiformes; family Stomiidae; genus Borostomias; species Borostomias antarcticus. The sequence goes on from NW_028175942.1 coordinate 285,259, forward strand.
AACAGTCTGCATGCGTGACACAGAGATTCAGACACACACACACGTCGTCTGCACTCAAACAGAGGAAACACACGACTAGGTACATGCATTGGAAGCACACAGGGGTTAGTAGGACACCGCAAATATAGCTCAATATAAGAGCCCCGGAGGGGAGGCCTCCATTCAGTGACCAACCACCTGCAGGAGTATGGGAGCCCAACCACTCTGTTAACTGGCACGGGATGACCCTAGCCTATCCAAACCCTTAACTAGCCACACAGGTGGGTTGATGGGACAGAATGGGCCTTCTGTTTATACTGAACCACTTATGAGGGCCACCAGTTGCACAAGATATAGGGATAAACACAGTAAAAGGAGCCACTAAAGTGTAAGAGTAAGCAAAACCCATATAAACAAATATGCAAGGTAAGCAAACTAACTAGGGGACAAAAACAGCAGAGGCAACAGAGCCCCTCCTAATAGGAAACAAAGAAGACCATATTAACCACGAAAAATATAACAGTAAGGGAGCACTAACTGAGTGGCCATACTGGATTATCTTTGTCAAGTAGCCTACAGCACAGCTAGGTCGGAAGAGAAGCCACCATCATCACGGTCTGTGTTCCTATTACCAGAGCAGAGCATGCATACAGTATTAATACGAGATCAGTTGTGGATAAAGGCACACGCTCATTTGTGAGGTGTCTAGATTATTCTTTTTTAAGATTGGCTTGACGACTACAGTTTTCAGGGTCTGTGGGAACACACCTGAAAGAAGAGATGTGTTTACAATTTGTAGTAAATCAGATGCCATGCAGTTAGATACATTTTTGAAAAAGCCTGTAGGCAGAATATCAAGGCAACAGGAGGAGGATTTCAGATATTGTACAATATCCTCCAGGGTTTTATGGTTGATCGGATAAAATTAAGTCATGATATTGATTTTAAGTGGACACTGGGACAACACATATCCTGTACCTGATATGGAGGCACTGACTGCTTGTCTAATTTTCTAAATTTCTTTAGTGAAGAATGAGGCAACTTCATTGCAGGCTCAGATGGATAGAGAAAGCCTGAGCAAATATTTCACTGCTGTTTTGTGATGACCTCTGTTTGAACATTTGTGTGCATGGAGATGGTACTCTCAACGAAAACACAGGAATGATCAGAGAGTGCAACACCGACACCTCAACCTTTATATTCAGACCTTTGGTGATGTTTAAGTCCGGGTTGTGTCCCTTGTTGTGTGTGGGCTCCGTCACATGCTGAGTCAGTCCATAGTTATCAAGAACACAACACAGTTCTTTAGCCCCTCTGTCCTGAGGGTTGTCAACATGGATGTTAAAATTACCAACAATAACCACACAGTCAAAGTCAATACAGATAGTAGACAGTAGTTCAGCAGTCATAAAAAAAGATTTAAAAAAAAACGTAAGGTTTTTATTAACATTCTTAAGCATTATATAAACTGTGAACACCTTTCTTACAAGTGTCGTATAATATAAGAATAAACATGTTTATAATGCTATTATTAACACAAAGTATAATGTTCTTATAAGGACCTTATTACCTATTAACTAACGCTTATTACAAGGACCATAATATAAAGTGTTACCAACATTTTCAGGTTGTCCCTGACCAGTACTTGGACTGAGCACTTGGACTTGGTCCCTGAGCGCCACTGACGAGGCTGCCCAATGCTCCTGGCTGCCCCTGGAGGAGGGCAACTTGGATGGGTGAAATGCAGCGGCCGCTGAATTGTTTGTGTCGTGTTCCGTGTTGCAGCTCACTCATGTGTGTGTTGTTGGGAATTGCTGTGTGACCAATAAAAAGACCTTCGAGGTACTGTGTAATTTTTAAAGAATATGGCAAATTGGCTCTATGAATGAGGAAAGCAACGGGAAGAATGTTGACTGACATGTTTCACAACGTATCAGAGAATGAGAATCGCTGCTATGTCACTCAACAACTAGGCCACATTACAGTACCTTATAAAAGTTCAGACACTGAAGGTGATATCTTTTAAGAGGGGTGTAGCAGTTCCAAGATGAAACTACTCATGTTTGTGCTGTGACAGATACTATTATATATTCAATACAATTTAACTATAGATACTTTTTCACATTGGGTAAGTAAAGATTTTCTAAACATTTTTTAAACATTCTTTATTATTAAAATATCAAAATGTGGCCTATATTCCCTCTGTATTCTTAATATTATTTTTCAGAAGAAAGTGATAAACAGGGAAAATTAGTCATTTCCATTCAAAGAATTTAACGAATTTGTTAGGATCAGGGTTAACCCATAACCTACTGTAACACTAACCCTTCTTGTGTGCAGATGTACAATTTAGATTAAATAGTTGTAAACTCTAGTGGTATCTTAATGAACTAACATTTGATTCGATATTGTCTACATTGAGGTGAATAAACAGCTAGGAATGTAAAGTAAAAGATGACATTTTCTATTAGTCTCTGTCCTCCAAACAAACGTATTATTGTATTAGAATTAAGAATTATCCAACATTATTAGGCTACATCATAATTAGATACAGTAACTGCAGAATTTGTTAATCTTGGTAAGTATGTATACACAGCAGATTAAAAATGTGCTCATGTCTAATTCATCTTCATGTATGTAATGTATGTAACCACATATGTTTCCATTTTTGTGTGCAAAAATGAACTGGAGTAAAAGATAATGTATGATAATAATTACTGCACAATATTGAGTTGTTATCAACCTGATACATAATTCCAGTGTTGGTGTGGGTTATAATGTGTGAGCATACTGTACTACTTATGCCACAAATGAATTGCATATCAACTTGCTGTATATCGTTTGACAGCTTCTGTACAGTAACTGTTGAAGTTGCAACCTTTGCCAGTTGTGCTATATACTTTAATTTCTGAACACTTGTCAAAACAGACAATATTTTACAGGCACCACTGCTAAGATATAAATTGATCAACTTTAAAACTCCCAGCTATATCAGTGTTGTGTTTCGTAAATTTTTAGGTGTTGCAATTACGATTAATTGGTGCCACTTGTTAAAATAGGTTAGGGGTTAGGGGGTGAAATGACTGAATGGCCATTAAAGTAATTCTTATTACTTCCACCCAGGACAAAGTCCAGAGGAGGTTATGTTCAGTATTGGGGGTTACATTTTTACTCCCAAAATCTGAGTACTCAGATGACTACTGAGGTTTTGCAATTCAAGTAATCAGTTACTTAGTTACGTTTTCAAAGAAGTAATCTGTTACTTTTAAAATGTATTCCCCTGTTCATTTTGTTGCCACAAAAATATAAAATCCTTTTCTTCCTACTTCTTGGTGGAGTGAATACATAAACACGCCACCAAAAACATTACCTCTCGCCCTGCGCTTTCGACAAAACACAATGACAAGGGTCAGTGATGGCAAGGTTTAGAGGCAGTTAAATTTACCAGTGATAACTTTTGTAATAATTGCTTTGAGTAGATGCGGAATCTTGTACTTTATACCAGCGTGACAGCTAAAAGTAGAGGACCTCTCATGACTGTGTCCTTTGGTTGAGCCATAACCACCACCAGCAAAGAGGAGGATAGTATGCAAAGAGGAGACACTCCGGTCATTTTATGGGAACCGCCTGAAGAGGGTGCTTGCATAGTGGTACCTCCATACAGCACAACAGTGACCGCCCACTATTTTTTTGGCATTGATTCAGGAAGTAAATTTCACCTACATTCACAGTTCCCAGATGGTTATGTGAAGCAAACCATCTGGCGTGTCAGGTCACACAGTACAGGTGAAGATCAAATGCTTGTTTATGCCCTCCTAATTAATAATTTATTTTTGTCTATATTTTGTGTAACACAGGGCACATATATAAAAGAGACCCTGCTCATGGTTGCCCTGATGAAATACAAGTCAATACAATACTCAGAAAAAGTAAAACATTTTATTAATATGATTGATACATTTTTAAAATGTGTGAACATAATAATGGGAATGACTGATGATTTATAAATGCAAGTGTCAACATGAAAAGGTCAGGGTATGATACTTAAAGCTAGAATCCAGCAGTGCAGCATAGGTTGCACAAGCAACTTTCAGTCCGAAATATTGGGACCCAGCTCTGGGCAAAGATGTCACATGGTAGCAGAATCAATGGAGTGTGAATAAAGCACATTGAGACATTCAGCTGAACCACCACCAGCTTCTCACTCATCTGGCACCCATATCATCCCTCTCAGGCCTTAGCCGATTGTAGTTGTTGTTGGGGAAGTTCATATCATCCATGAAATACAATGGGTTGCTAGTATTGTTCAATTATTAAGTACAACGTATCTGAAAATGTATGACACATTTTTTGTTCTTGTTCTCTGCTTTAGTGAATGAGACATGTCCTATTTGCTGGTCCCTTGAATCAATGGATAACATTTGTAGTCATTGGATTTTCATGTGCTCCAACAGGCAGCAAGACCACGTTGGAATGTCAATGAGATGATTTTCAATTCTAATGCAATCAGATAAAATGAGTCTCATTTACTGTCATATTCCCTGCATCCCTCCTCTCTGCCCACGCTCACTCCAAAAGGCCACATAATGGTCTCTGGGGAATTGTCTTCAAATTCTCATTATCACTTCCAGCCAGCCATTTCTCCTCTTCCCTTTTTGTGTTGTGTGCTCAAAATTGTTTGGTCTGCAATGTTTGAATGGAGAGATATCCGGAGAGGGGGGGGGGGGGGTGTGAGGAGGGCTGAACAGCTCTCACACCCTCTCACACATTCAGGGCAGAGTAGAAACCGAATGTAATCTCAGAATAGTGTTGAGTTCCAGAGCTGATTGTAGTCCAATAATGCACGCATATCCACGTTATTCCACAGGTGCAGGATAAAAAGTGGTCATTGAGTAAAGAAGAATATTCGCACACAGTTTCTATGTACGGCACTTTAATAAGGTACGTTTCGACCTACATGGTCTCCCTCAGGTACAAGAAGTGTATGGAAGTTTGAAATGCAATCAGGCCAAAAACCTTCCATGATAATGATAATGCAATCCCTTATTGTATTTCAAACTTCAATACATGCAGGTTCATAAAAATGTAAACGCAAATCACACGATTGCATTTTCATTTTAATATTGATTTAGTATTCATTAAATGTGCCATTCTGCAAATTGCAACTAGTTGATAAATAGTTTAAATGCAATATGGGTCCATTGAGATTGTCCTAATTCCATGTGTGTCCCTGCAACAGTGTACACTGACTATGAATACAACCACCTGGGATAAATGATAAATGATCAAATTGTTGGTGGAATGTGACTGGGATTGCTCTTGATGTGGAGTTAAAGTCACCCTACCTCCAGTCTGTCACATTAGCTGCCCGTGGGTGTCTCACCTGCCAGCAGCTATCGGACAAGTATTTATCTTATGCCACAGCCTGTCAAAACCCTCATGAATTCACTTTATGGATTAGTCTGAGAAAAATAATGACAACACACTAGCCTGTCATAACCGCCCCCTCCCCCACCCAGCTTCACCTTTTCCTTAGCTTCTACTGAGGTGAAGTTATATTTAATACATACGAACAAAGACATCGCACTGACTGTTTAGTCTCCCCATGAAGTCAACAAGAAAAAGATATCATACTGATTACCCTTTTACAGAATTCCATTGATTAGTGATGTGTGTTTTTACCAGCGTGTGAATACTCAGGGTGCTGGGCCCTGACCTACCTAATCGTACCATAGATGCTCTCACTTCCACAGTTCCAGGTGCCCAAGATCCAGAGAGACAACCTTGTCTTTAAACAGAGCTGTGTTCAGGGAGCCCGTAGAAAACACAGTGCCTTTTATCTGGCTCTTTGCCCAGCACACAGACAGGCAGACGGCCCCCCATCAGAGGATGGGAGCCGGAAAGAAAACTCAAGAGATCAAACAGACAAAAGTTAAGAGAACCTAAGACATGCATCAAGTTGCAGAGAATCTCCTGGTCCAACCTGCCCCTCAACTCCCACCTCCCCTCCACACACCCCACCTCCCCTCCACACACCCCACCTCCCCCTCCACACACCCCACCTCCCCCTCCACACACCCCACCTCCCCCTCCACACACCCCACCTCCCCCCCTCCACACACCCCACCTCCCCTCCACACACCCCACCTCCCCCTCCACACACCCCACCTCCCCCTCCACACACCCCACCTCCCCCTCCACACACCCCACCTCCCCCTCCACACACCCCACCTCCCCCTCCACACACCCCACCTCCCCTCCACACACCCCACCTCCCCCTCCACACACCCCACCTCCCCTCCACACACCCCCCCTCCCCCTCCACACACCCCACCTCCCCCTCCACACACCCCACCTCCCCCTCCCCTCCACACACCCCACCTCCCCCTCCACACACCCCACCTCCCCCTCCACACACCCCACCTCCCCCTCCACACACCCCACCTCCCCCTCCACACACCCCACCTCCCCCTCCACACACCCCACCTCCCCTCCACACACCCCACCTCCCCCTCCACACACCCCACCTCCCCCTCCACACACCCCACCTCCCCCTCCACACACCCCACCTCCCCCCCTCCACACACCCCACCTCCCCCTCCACACACCCCACCTCCCCTCCACACACCCCACCTCCCCCTCCACACACCCCACCTCCCCTCCACACACCCCACCTCCCCCTCCACACACCCCACCTCCCCCTCCACACACCCCACCTCCCCCTCCACACACCCCACCTCCCCCTCCCCCTCCACACACCCCACCTCCCCCTCCACACACCCCACCTCCCCCTCCACACACCCCACCTCCCCCTCCACACACCCCACCTCCCCTCCACACACCCCACCTCCCCCTCCACACACCCCACCTCCCCGAAGCACACCCCACCTCCCCCTCCACACACCCCACCTCCCCTCCACACACCCCACCTCCCCCTCCACACACCCCACCTCCCCCTCCACACACCCCACCTCCCCCTCCACACACCCCCCCTCCCCCTCCACACACCCCACCTCCCCCTCCACACACCTCCCCCTCCCCCTCCACACACCCCACCTCCCCCTCCACACACCCCACCTCCCCTCCACACACCCCACCTCCCCCTCCACACACCCCACCTCCCCGAAGCACGCCATGACACTCCCTCTGGGCCACACCTGTCAGCCGGAGAGAGAGGGAGGCAGGGATGGAGGGAGAGGAGAGAGGGAGGGAAAGGGAGTGAGAGAGGCCGTGAGATAAAGAGAAAAGAGAGAGAGGGACAAAGAGTTAGCGAGAGAACGAGTGTAAAAGGAAGAGGGGTAGGGAGGGAGAGAGAGAGAATAGGTGACAGGTAGTGACAGAAGGAGGAATGCTGTGTTAGTCCCAGTGCAGCGTAACAGGGCCATGGGGACAGCTAGCAGTAATTCTTCATCTTCTTCACTAGGGGATAAAATGAGGAAGAGGAGATTGGCCAACGCAAGCGTTAATCCTAAGAATTGCATAATTTCCCCCAGATATGTCATTGAAACAGGAGCCCTGTAATTAAAGGGACTTTAAATGACTAAGCCAGTTTAGCATATGTTCTGGAAAGGTAAGCCATGGAACAAAATGCACTATGATGAAGCACTGGCAGCCATTTTCTTTTGGGTGCTACAGGGACACGTCTTGGTGTTGGGGCCTGGCAGCGTCTACGCGTTTCGCAACCCAGTTGAGCGATAACACCATTGAGTTTAGGGTTAAGGAAGACCCTAACCCCTAACCCTAACCCTAACCCTACACCTCACCCTGACCCTAACCCTAAACTCTATGGAGTTCTTGCTAAACTGGGTTGCGAAAGTAATCTCTCGGCCTGGCAGGATCCAGATGAGACCAGTCTTTCTGATGCAACGTGTCATAAAAGGAGCGGAGAGACTACCGCTCAGAAGATAACCTGCCTTTGTCTGTAGGCTATTTGTAAATCAACAAAGCTAAATTGAAAAGGCATTTTCAGACACTATCTTGTAGATATTTTTACTTTTAAATTACTTTCAAGCTCTGGGTAGATGTGATATATTTGTCTCTGTTTAACATTCTGTATACAAAGAGGAATAACTAGCAATGTAAAAGAGCCCTGAAGTAGTAGTAGTGCACAGTGTACAGGTCCAGTATGTGCTATAGTACTATGTACCGTTTACTGTATAACATATATATATAACATGTTTAACATACATAAGTATATTCATAAGGAAGTATGTCAGGATATGTTACCACACACACAACCATATCTACACTCTACTACACCTCACACACTTCCTAGAGCAGTTTGACAAGCTCCTATTTAGAAATGCATGAGGTCCCCCATAGTTCTGACTCGTGTGTCAGGTCCCTGGGGAGAAGTGCTAGCTAATTAGCTATCAGGGTGTAAAAGCACATGATATCCCATCCGGCTAATAGTTGTCTCAGTCTAATAGTTGTCTTCCGATGTCATATGAATACATTAAATTAATCTCTAAGAACATGAGAGGTCCTCGGAGCATAATCATCTTCCTGTAATTTCTTATTAGTTTTAACAATACCACTAAAACATAAGTGTGGTAATGTAGGGCTCATGGAATATAGATGAGACTGAAGGGAGGTGAGGTAAGAGGCCATACTCTCTAAGGCTCATCCATGCAGGGATGAGAGACGGTAGTTGAAAGGCTAGCAGTCCGTCAGCAGCTGAGCCCTGGGGCTTGTAGTGGCTTGTGAACATGCATGACAACTACCCAGCGCTTTGTACACATATTAGGCCAAATTAACAGTGACAGACCTCCACGCGTGATACAGACGACAAAGTCTTCTGTCAGGACAAGCTAGAACAGGAGCTGAGCAGGGCTGAGTTACCAGGTCAGACGTTATAAGTCACGATTATTTGGCCACTTGTGAGTGACACACACATTTAATGTGGGGAGGTTTCAGCTGGACTGCTGTGGTCTGCTCTGCTTCTTTGGGAAGCCTGTTTAAAGTAGCTCCTGTGCAGTGCCTACAACACGAGAGACATTTTATTTTTGTGCATGGCTGTAAGCCAGCACCTAGGATAGCGTTTGTCAGGTGGTCACTCCCTCTCTCCCTTACTCTGGTCAATGTTGACCTGCATTTCTTTGTTGGCACCACACGAGGCAGTAGTCCCAGCACACCAAAATAAAGAAGGACACCAAAATCAACCCGCTGATCTCCACTGCACAAGTAGAGTAGCGGTGAAAGTATTGGACTCCCACCCGGTAGATCGGGGTTCAAGACCCGAGGGGGATGATTTTATGGGACTATACCCCAAACCTCCACACGTTCATCCTTTCACTCCAACCTTTTCCCAGATAGCACGCAAATATCGGTCCTCCATCGAAATCAGAGCGACAATCCGCTGGAGTGTTTCGACTGAGGGGTGTTTAGAGGAGCACTGTTGTTAAACAGCTGCAGAATTTCTGATGGCGAGTTGGTAGCAGTCTCAGAGCGGATTTCCACTCGCATTCGAACGCGCTGATGCCCTGCCTGCCCGGTCGCTTTTCTGATGGTAAAGCTCATGTGGACCTCTGTTGGGATACCGTTGTAATTCCACTTGCATGGCACGCCCTCCCCTGTCCCTTTTCCCATGATGGAACTCAGGGATACCGCCAAAATTCCGTGCACATAAGCCAGGCTGGACCTGGCCTGGTTTGTTTATTTTGTTTACTTTGTCTCTGTTTTCTGTTTAGTAAAAAGGCCCTCAGAGTTCTTCTCCCACTGCTGTTCCACAGACAAAGCGATGTACAGTACGGCATGTTGTCCTTCAGGGAAGCGGTTAGGGGAATTTCACTGCTTGATAGTTTTATGTACTCTTTATTATAGCAGTAAAGATGAGACTACCACACGAGGGAAATGTTGATGCTATCAACATTACAGCAGGGACTGTGAGAAACGAGGGAACATAATGGTTGTGTCTGCTCATCTCTCCCCTGGACTCTGCAGCCTAATGAATATATGCGAGATATCAAGATGGACTCTACTTTTCTGGGTTATAAAGGACAAGTCCCCTTCTCATAGCTTTATATATCAAGAATTTGGCTGTGAAAAGGGTAAATATTACTTTGAATAAAAAAACAATAAAATATAACACATTGTGTCTCTGCAAACAGGTGGAAGTGGTAAAATTGAATGGTATTACAATTTCAATAACTGAAGTCGTGCTGACAGATCTCTTTTGAGGTGTTACCTCTTCAGGGAACACACATACATCCCTCAATCCTCACATTCTCCTCTCTTTTCTGCCCACCAGCCCAGGAGCAGAACTTAGGAGACAAGTTCCTCCACATATTCCTTCAAGAGGGTAAACCAGTAGCCAGACTGGGGTGCAGTGGTGCTCATGTTCTCAACGCAGCCGCGCAACAGAACGTCAATAGCAACAGGTTCACGCCAATCATAATACGGTAGGATATGTATCTCAAACGTACTTTTCCTGTGTTTCTCACTTCCTTTTCCTGTATCTCTTACTTCCTCTTCTTGTATCTCTCATTTCTTTCTGCACCTCATTATTTTTTGGTCTTTACCCCCCCCCCCCCCCCCCCCCCCCGCCCCCCTACCTTTCCACCAAGGTAATATCTGCAAACCAGAGGTCCTCTTCTATCAGCTCAAATATACAAACATTCACATTCCTATATAGGCAAGGCAAGGCAAGGCAAGTTTATTTATATAGCACATTTCAGCCACAGGGCAATTCAAGGTGCTTTACATGAGACATTAAAAGCATTAAAACAAAAAGCAAGACATTATAGACATTTAAAAACAAAAGGCAGGACAAATTAAAAGCATTAAAACAAAAAGCAAGTCATTATAGATATTTAAACAAAAAGCAGGACAAATAGAATACAGGAATAAAAGTTACAGTGCAGTATACTGATAAACATAGCTCCTCTTAGAAACTAGTGGCAAAAAGAAAAGTCTTCAGGCTTGTTTTAAAAGAACCAAGAGTTGCAGCAGACCTGCAGTTTTCTGGAAGTTTGTTCCAGATATGTGGAGCATAAAAACTGAATGCTGCTTCTCCATGTTTTGTTTTAACTCTGGGGACAGAAAGTAGACCTGTGCCAGACGACCTGAGGGGTCTGGATGGTTCATAGCATATGAGCAGATCAGAAATATATTTTGGCCCTAGGCCATTCAGTGCTTTATAAACCAACAGCAGTATTTTAAAGTCAATTCTTTGACAGACAGGAAGCCAGTGTAAAGACCTTAGTACTGGTGTGATATGCTCCACTTTCTTAGTCTTAGTGAGGACTCGAGCAGCAGCGTTCTGAATCAGCTGCAGCTGTCTGATCGATTTTTTAGAGAGACCTGTATACATGCCGTTACAGTAGTCGAGTCTACTGAAGATAAACGCATGGACAAGTTTTTCCAAATCCTTCTGGGACATAAATCCTTTGATCCTTGATATATTCTTCAGGTGATAGTAGGCTGACTTTGTAATTGACTTAATGTGGCTGTTGAAATTCAGGTCTGAGTCCATGACTACACCAAGATTTCTGGCTTCGTTTGTGGTTTTTAGCATTACTGATTGAAGTTGAGCACTGGCTTTTAATCGTTCTTCTTTGGCTCCAAAGACAATTACTTCAGTTTTATTTTTGTTTAGTTGGAGAAAGTTCTGGCACATCCAATCATTGATTTGTTGAATGCACTTACTCAGCGCTTGTATGGGATTATAGTCTCCTGGTGATATAGTGATATAAATTTGTGTGTCATCTGCATAGCTATGGTAACATATTTTGTTGTTTTCCATAATTTGAGTTAGTGGGAGCATGTAAATGTTGAACAGAAGAGGCCCCAGGATGGAGCCTTGGGGAACTCCACAGGTCATTTTTGTCAGCTCAGATTTGTAATTGCCTATAGACACAAAATAATCCCTGTCCTTTAAGTAGGATTCAAACCAATCTAACACTGTACCAGAAATTCCCAGCCAATTTTCCAGTCGGCCTAGTAGTATGTTGTGGTCTACCGTGTCGAACGCAGCACTGAGATCCAGTAGTACTAAGACTGAGATTTTGCCATTATCTGTGTTTAAATGGATGTCATTAAATACCTTAATTAGAGCAGTCTCGGTGCTGTGATGTGGTCGAAATCCTGACTGGAAGACATCAAAGCCATTACTTAGTGCCAGGAAGTTATTCAGTTGTTGGAAAACAACCTTTTCAATTATTTTGCTTAGAAATGGGAGGTTTGATATGGGCCTATAATTGTTCATTTGTGAGCTGTCTAGATTATTCTTTTTTAAGAGTGGCTTGATGACTGCAGTTTTCAGGGTATGTGGGAACACACCTGAAAGAAGAGATGTGTTTACAATGTGTAGTAGATCAGAGGCCATGCAGTTGGATACAGTTTTGAAGAAGTCTGTAGGTAGAACATCAAGGCAACAGGTGGAGGATTTCAGATATTGTATAGTGTCCCCCAGGGCTTTATGGTTGATCGGATTAAATTGTGTCATGGTACAATTATTGATTTTAAGTGGACAGTGTGACGACACATGTCCTGTACCTGGAATGGAGGCACTGACTGCTTGTCTAATTTTCTGAATTTTGTCAGTGAAGAATGAGGCAAATTCATTGCAGGCCCTGGTGGATAGAAGTTCAGAGGCTACTGACACAGGAGGGTTTGTCAGCCTATCAACAGTGGCAAACAAAGCACGCGCATTGTTATGGTTTTTGGTGATGATGTCAGAAAAGAAGGTCTGCCGTGCATTTCTCAGCTCCAGATTATAAATGCGAAGTCTCTCTTTATAGATGTCATAATGAACATGGAGATTTGTTTTTCGCCATCTGCGTTCAGATTTTCGACACTCTCTCTTTTCTATTCTGACCAGCATGGCCTTTCTCCATGGAGATCTTCTCTTACCAGAGATCACCTTCACCTTAGTGGGCACAACGGCGTCAATAATGTTTGTAATTTTAACATTAAAATGATCTACAAGCTCGTTGGCCATATAGAGGGCAGGTGTGGACGAGAAAGCCTGAGTAAATATCTCACTGGTGTTTTCAGTGATGTGCCGTTTTGAGATAACCTCTGATTGAGAATTTGTGTGCATGGAGATAGTACTCTCAAAGAAAACACAGGAATGATCAGAGAGCGCAACATCAGACACCTGAACCTTAGAAATATTCAGACCTTTGGTGATGATTAAGTCCAGAGTGTGCCCCTTGTTGTGTGTGGGCTCCGTCACATGCTGAGTCAGTCCATAGTTATCAAGGACACAACCTAGCTCTTTAGTCCCTCTGCCCTGAGGGTTGTCAACATGGATGTTAAAATCACCAACAATAACCACACAGTCAGAGTCAATGCAGACAGTAGACAACAGTTCAGCAAAGTCATCAAAGAAGTTTGGACAGTATTTAGGTGGCCTGTAGATGTTTAGAAATAACGCTCGGGAAAAGGAATTCAACTGAAGAGCCACATATTCAAAGGAACCAAAATTTCCATAACACATCTGCTTACATTGGAGGGAGTCATTAAACAAGATGGCTACTCCACCTCCTTTCTTATGCACTCTAGCCTCGCTCAGAAAGCTGAAGTTGGGAGGAGTTGACTCAATAAGAACAGCTGCACTGTTACCTTGGTCTAGCCAAGTTTCAGTTAAAAACATAAGATCAAGATTGTGGTTGGTGATAAAATCATTGATTAAAAGAATCATCATAAGAATATACAACATTCTTATGTCGTCACGTTCCTAACCGTCACGTTCCTATTGTGAGATATACAGTTCTAATTATCCCCATGCAATTGGGAGCTATATATGGTATTCATGAATTTGAATCCCCTCTCACCAAATTTCACCCCTGTAGATAAATAGAAAAGTGGTTATCAGTTAATGTTTAAAATAATCCTTACACTCGCGAATTTTGCGCACATCATTGTAACCATTAGGCCTAGTATGCTAATGCAAACGTGTAGTCAAGGGTACGAGGGATACAGAGCCTATCAAGCTGTCTCAACTCCCCAATCTGTCTGCAAATTCTCAAACCCATCGCTAACTCAGCGAGCTTGGATCTCCTGTCAGATCTCAGCAGGGAAAATCTTAGCAGCAAATATCACCAATCCTCGGTACGCGGCTAGATATTTACAGGTTCCCAAACTGGCAATTTACTATCCTTAGTCTAGCAGAATCATCCTCATGTATTTATCTCAACCCATCATGAATGACTGTGTGTGTCCATGATATAGGCAGTGCAATTAATTGGTAGTCCAACGGGGGCTGGGGTGGGAGTCTGCTGCTGTCAAGAGATATGAACTCCACACGCAGGAGGAAGTGAGGCAGAACAACATTCAGCCTTGAGGCTCTGAGAGGCTCTGAGAGAATTGGAGAAAATGATTATAATGGAAAATGATTATAATGAAATGAAATCATTCATAATGCTAGCTTAAGAGCCCAGTTAATGGTGATATCTGAGTTAGTGTGATTTTAGTATTGATTTGTAATACTAGCTTATGTGCACAGCTGATGATGTTATGTGTTAACAGTGATTATAGTACTGCGAATCCAGAAATGTTTAGAAGTGATATCTAGACACAAATCATGATAGAATTTCAATTTGTTTGTATTTTCCTGCATTGTAACACTAATTAAAGTAGGGACAAGCCTGTTCAAGATCAAGATGACCCTCAGTCATGATGATTGTGAGCTATTTTCCTGTCCCAGAATGATCTCAGACAGGAGAATGTATCACGAGGAATTGGTGAACAAGTGATTGGTTGAGGACTGTCATGATGATATGAAGAATAGTATAGTATATTCATACACTATATACAGATGGCATAACTGTAGTCTTTGGACATAGTCGAAGTCATATGGACATGTTTGCTTAAACAGCAAATAAATACAGTTGATATCTATCTAAAATTCATTTGACTCATTGTAATGAAGAGAAAATAAATCAATTCACTATACACTAGACAGATGGCATATACTACTTTGAGCTGTCTTTACAAAAAGTGATGGCTGAAGTATAATGGCCACTGCTGATTGCTCATGAGAAGATAAGAAAGGCTCTGAGAATACATTAATACGTCGGATTGTTTTTTTTTATCCTAATCCTTATTAATACATAAAATAAGAGAACGTGCTTCTTTGGTGTGCATCTGCATTACCTCTTGCTCTCACTGGGGCGGAGGTAAGGATTATCCTCTTCGGTGTGTATCTGCATATTTGTTGCCGCCTCCATTTTATGGGCCATCTGAAATGTTAGCTGCAAGCTCTTCAGGTGGACATGCTCCTCTTCTGTGTATAAAAAACACACTCCATCGGGGCAAGCAGGTCACCTTCAAGTGGAGTACAGATGAGTAAGGTGGTGCAAATTACTGGCAATGATGGGACTTGAACCGGGAACCTTGGATTCAACTTGATTGACTCTCATATAAATGTGAATGTGACAGGTAGCCCCTCCTAACCAGTGCTCCCTACTGGGTCCTAGCGCCCTACCTGTCACATAAATGTATATGGAAATAGAAGTATATGATTTTAATCTTGTATTGAAAACCGCCTTAGATAAGTCATCAAACACCCCTCAGAGGCTCAGCAGGTCGGGCGGAGTTGTGTGTATATAAGGTTTTTTTAAAATAATTTATGATATACATCAACATTTAAAAACTATGGTGATGGAGGACAAGGCCATAAAAATCCAATTTTCTTTTTTTCCTCTCTTTTTACAGTAATCTGTAGACCTGCGTTCGAATCCAATATTTTTTCTCTCTCTTCATTACAATGAGGAGTCAAATGAGCTTTAAATAGATAGATATCAACGTCCATCGTCTTTTCTACTGCATGTGTTACAGTAGGTACACATCCTCAGTGCCACTTAAACACCTTTCTGCTATGAAACACACACATTGTGTCTTTGAAGTTGAAATGTCGGTGACTTGAAAATGTGTTTATCATATGATTGGTACTGTACTCGTGTCTATATGATCATATGACTTGAAATATAGCACATAGCCCTAACGAGCAATTTGGTTTAATTAATTATATAGCTTGTTTCTATTGCCCTATGCTCCTGCAGAGACCACATCCTCCACGTTATCTTCCGAGGGCAGCCTCTGCTCTGCTCTCTGCACCTCATTCCAAAACCTCATTAGCTTATCTGTTGTTCTGTGTGTGAGCAAGCCTTGCTAAATGCCCACTGCTCATACAGCACATTGATGGTAATTGATTTGATGTTTGATGTTGCTTGTTACTAAATGTTTACTGTGGTTTGTACCATGTTTACCATTACTGGGATAACTAACATACAGTATAGTGACCTACTACCTAGGTAACCTGTCTGTAACTATTTATTTACTCAATTTTTTTACAGTATTTATTGCATGCGTAGTGCTCTGTAAAATGTTCCTATACTGTAGCTAATGCAATTTTCCAGGAGCTTGCTTGATCATCTTTTTACAGTTCTCCTGGTTTTTGCAAATTAGGGGTAAGATCACCCCCCCCTTCTCTCTGTAAAGCGCATTGTGTTGCCTTTGTGTATGAAATGAACTCTATAAATACAGTTTGATTGATTAGAATCACTGATAAGCCTTCCGACCGCACCCTGGCTTACAACTGTGAGATGAGGCCCACTGGTGGAAAAGCGTACAGCAGCGCATTCAGCCAGAGGGCGTGCCCGAACCCCTAGTGGAGGCGAGAGGATTTGAATAGCTTTTCCACTGTATGTACTTGGACTTTTTTGAGTATTTTTGCTCTACTTATAGTATGTTTTCAATGATCACCAAAACGATTCATTTATCAGAAAGAAAGAACCGTTCCAAAGAGGAAGATGTATGCTGCTTGCTGTGGGTGCTGTGTGCTGGAAAGAGAGCAGGGAGGCAGAAGAGACCATTTGCGCTGAGGTGGAGGTGACCGTGTCTGAAGGACAAGATGAGAATGCCTGGGTGCATTTGAATGACCAATTCACATTCAAGCAGCAGAAAAACAAGTGTCGTCATGCAATGAAAACAAACATTTACCAAATTTTATTGGCTTAACAGTAGGCTACTAATACTTGAGTAGGAACTTTCAGTACTCTTTACACTCCTGCATAGAGTCTGTGTGAACCCACAGTATTCATAGACTCTTTAGCGTAGCTGGAGCTATCATGACACGTTACCTTCTTTCCTGTTCTCCTGACTTCCATCCCCAACCTTCTCCTGCCTCACCAACACTCAGCATCTTCTCAACCTCCTCAAACTCAGGACAACCTGTTCACCAGAACAGCTCTAAGATGTCTAATTGATCGTTAGGATACACTGTATGGTGCTAAACACGAGTGGTCAGAATAAATCTGCTCTGGTGTCATTATACTAAAGTACTGTATAAGAGCGTTAAATGAGATTCATTAGATACGGAGTGGTATAGAAAGAGGAACTCACTTCTTCCAGGTCTTAATGAAGTCGTTAGAGGCCTTTATGTTCTAATATCTGCATGAGAGTCCTCTTTCTCCATTTACCTGTCAGCGCGTTATTACCTGTGCCAAGGAGCTCCAGAAATATTTAGACTAATACAGTATCAATGGCTTCATGCTAAAACAGTCAGATGAATCTCTGTCTTCAACATGATTTATGACTTTCATCACTATCATTTGTGAAATTAGATTCTAAACTAACCACTCCTGACATTCATACTGTACTAGCTAGTATACGGAGGAGCTCTTTGACTTGACCGATCCGTACACACCAACATTTAACCGATCCGTGCAATAGTAAGCTAGCTCCTTTTTCCTCTGTGCGCGCACCCCCTTTATAATGGAGGTCTATGGGCCTCTGCTAAAAACTATGATAAACATGCATTTTCAAGGCAGGAAGCGCAGGGTGTGATCTTACCGGTGTCATTATGCTGTCATGTGAAATATATCGCATTCTCAAACAGAATATTGAAACAAAAGCTCCATTTGAGCAGGAACTATTTCGCCGAACGCATTCAGGGGCTGGATGGCTTGTGGAAAGAAGCTCCTTGTGAGTGTCTGTGCTCAGCCTGTGAGTGCGGCATCTCTTCCCGGACCGTAGTAGAGAGACCAGTCTGTTGCCTGGGTGGCTGGGGTCTCTCAGGATCCTCTTGGCCTTGGTCTTGCATCTTTTGGAGCAGATGTCTTGAAGGTGGGGGATTTCTTTATCGAAAAACGAAGGCCTTCTCTCCGAGGTGGAGTACAGTTGTAGCCCACCACCTTTTATATGAAAAGCGGTTTTGCACTTAAATAGCACATATTAACTGATATCCACTAGCCTGGCTTTGCAACCCTGATGACATGATCTCTCTCCATGATAGACAGCCTGGGAGATCATGTGATTAGGGTCGCGAAGCCAGGCTAGGGGATACCATAATAGCTGAGTGGATATCGGTGGATATGTGCTTTTTAAGCGCAAAATTTCACTTCTTATATAAAAGGTGAGGGGCTACAACTGTAGCCAACTTGGATAAAGGGATTTAAATCTTTCGAAAAATGTCTTTTGTCACTTCGGTAATTAACGAAATAATATTGTCTGTAGATGCGTTAATGTAGAGTGAAAAAAGTTTATGGCGTAATAAATGGTCCCTTACATGGCGGGATACCGGGGTATAGTCCCGAAGAGTATACCGACCTGGACCAGGGCTCGAGTCTAGCAGCCTGCGCTGATAAGTAACACCAGCAGGCTTTACCCTCCACAGCTGAACAGCCTGTGTCTACATGGGGAGGGAAGGTTCCTTGGTGATATTTCAGGCCTGTTTAACAGCTAGAGTTCCATCAACTGGTATATTTTTACGTGTGGAGCCACAGTCATCCACCATCAGGAGTTTAACACATCTTCATTTACAAGATTCTCAGAGAATAATTACCCAGCGTGCTCCTCAGCTCCACTGGTCTGGAAGATACCGTCCCTCTGACCCTCATAACATTGACATATCTCTCTGCCTCTTGAATCTCTCTCTCCTGTCTTGCGCCAGGGTATAAACCTGCCATTGTTGTTGCAAATATCAATAACTCTGGCTGTAGATTTGGGTGGGAGGAGGTCATCTTGCAGCGTGTTGTTGAGCAGATCCGATCTGTTGCGATGTGATGCGATGTGACATGGCGCTTTGGTGGAGCCAAGGTCAGGGAGGACACACTTCCACAGAATCTTAATGGAAGGGAAGAGGTTCCACTCTTTATCTTAAAGGGGGATGTTGAAGACTCACTCTGGAATTTTTCTGACAAGTAATCAGCTCCCATTAACTGCTGTGTTGCTTGTGTGTGTTCGTGCGTGTTCGTGTGTGTGCATGTGCATGTGTGTGTGTGCGTGCATTAGTGCATGTATGTGTGTATTTGTGTATGTGTTTAGATGTGTGTGTGTGTGTGTATTTGTTTGTGGCCTGCATGGATGTGTGTGTGTGCGTGTGCATGTGTGTGTTTACATCTGTGCTTGTTTCTTTGTGTGTGCCTGTGGGGGTGTTGTGTGTGTGTGGAGGTGGTGGTGTGTGTGAGTGGGCACATGTCTGGGTGCCTCAGTCTTGTCTGTCTGTGCGGATCTCGATTCACTGCATTTTCTTCTATCATGGTCACAGGTGTCAAGGGATTTACAGATCGCCTCAAAGCTACCAATAGTCAGAATCAATCACATCTCTATGTTCTAGCTGTTCTCAGTATCAATCACATCTCTATGTTCCAGCTGTTCTCAGTATCAATCACATCTCTATGTTCTAGCTGTTCTCAGTATCAATCACATCTCTATGTTCTAGCTGTTCTCAGTATCAATCACATCTCTATGTTCTAGCTGTTCTCAGTATCAATCACATCTCTATGTTCCAGCTGTTCTCAGTATCAATCACATCTCTATGTTCTAGCTGTTCTCAGTATCAATCACATCTCTATGTTCTAGCTGTTCTCAGTATCAATCACATCTCTATGTTCCAGCTGTTCTCAGTATCAATCACATCTCTATGTTCCAGCTGTTCTCAGTATCAATCACATCTCTATGTTCTAGCTGTTCTCAGTATCAATCACATCTCGATGTTCCAGCTGTTCTCAGTATCAATCACATCTCTATGTTCCAGCTGTTCTCAGTATCAATCACATCTCTATGTTCCAGCTGTTCTCAGAATCAATCACATCTCTATGTTCTAGCTGTTCTCAGTATCAATCACATCTCGATGTTCCAGCTGTTCTCCGTATCAATCACATCTCTATGTTCTAGCTGTTCTCAGTATCAATCACATCTCTTATGTTCTAGCTGTTCTCAGTATCAATCACATCTCTTATGTTCTAGCTGTTCTCCGTATCAATCACATCTCTTATGTTCCAGCTGTTCTCAGTATCAATCACATCTCTTATGTTCTAGCTGTTCTCCGTATCAATCACATCTCTATGTTCCAGCTGTTCTCAGTATCAATCACATCTCTATGTTCTCAATGTTCTCAGTATCAATCACATCTCTATGTTCTAGTAACACAGCTTGCCATGTTCAGCTCCATGATTCAGTTTTGAGTCGACATTCTGAGAAGGTAGAGACTATTTTCATGACCTTTCAAAAGATCAACTGATGTCAAGTGTGTCTAAATGAAGACCTCTCAATGTTGATGGATGAGGCCAAGACGAGTAGCACATCTTCACAGGCAGGCAACATAAAACAATAATATTATAAATATAAATGTATTTTCATAATTATAGGATAGGCCTGTTAAGGAGCACGCACATGTTTGTCCGGCATGTTAATCCCAGAACATAAGATATGTAAAATGTAATGATCCATCTCTAGTTCAAAATGTGCCTCCAGTACGTGTCTTTCTCTCCACTGCTGATCGCTCGCGAGTTGACACGTCTCAAGTCTTGCTTGGCATAAACTCAGGCTATGCATTCAAGTTGGAGTATATTACTTTGTAGGATACCAATTCCAAACGTAATTCAATTTAGAAATTAAATTATAATAGATTTCGTACTTTGTATAACCCCTAAATATGACTGCCATATCAACATTGCACATACAGGGTATGACTTGCAGAATGTTTCCCTGTCCTGACCTTTGATTAATGCTGGCGAGATGTGTGCTATCTGGGAACATGTCCTGCATGCACACATGCGCGCGCACGCTGCCACAAAATGCATTCACGGGTGGAGGTCGCTGCTCTCCGAGCACCATTTCTAGTTAGTTACCTAAAATAGTTTTATCCATTTACCCTCATTCTACTTTCACTACAGTAACTACACATTCTTCACCTCACACTTCTCCATGCAGACCACCTCTCTGAGTTAGAGAGCTGAAGAGAGCTGTGCTGAATCTCTTTCCTGGTCGGCAGTGAGAGTAGCAAGATCAAGCATTCACAGAGAACCGGCAGAGCCACTGGCAGCCCGGCTCAAGCTGACAGAAAATGACCCGCGGTCTCCGAATGAAATCCACAAATGACTGTGAAAAGTGTCCTGCTGTGCGCTCAAAGAGAGAGAGGGAGAAAGATGGAGAGGGGAGATTTCCTCTGAGGTTGAGTGTTGAACTGCTGTCTCCCCCAGCGATGGGAGGTCCATGGAGCAGCCGTTACCTGAGGCCAGCTCCATCAACAACTCATTCATCCCCATCTAGATGTTGTATAGCTCAGGAGGTAGAGCGGGTCGTCCAATGATCGTAGGGTCGGCGGTTTGAATCCCGGCCTGAAAACATGTCATGACAAAGTGGCCTTGGGCAAGACACTGAATCCCAAATTGCTTCCAATGAGCAGGGTAGCACCTTGCATGGCAGCTGCAGTCATTGGTGTGTGTATGTGTGTGTGAATGGATGAATGAGAGGCCTTCATTGTAAAGCGCTTGGATAAAAGCGCTATATACAGGTGCATATGGATCTACAGTAGAATACATGAAAGTTTCATTGTTTGAATTAAATTACGGAAAATAATGTTTAATATATAAAACATTTCTGAGATGCACCTGTAAGTGCAGTCCAGTTCAGAGGAGGTGTCAATGCGGTAAGAAATCGCGCAAAAACGAAACTGAAGGTGTTCCATCTCACCGCGTCGGCTCG
Source organism: Borostomias antarcticus (assembly GCF_949987555.1). Lineage (NCBI taxonomy): Eukaryota > Metazoa > Chordata > Actinopteri > Stomiiformes > Stomiidae > Borostomias > Borostomias antarcticus. Next base: position 307,174 of record NW_028175942.1, read on the forward strand.
GCTCGTGGCCTGACTGGGGCTACATTTCCCGGCCTGAAATATTCACCCAGTCCGGCCCTGCCTTCTGTAATTACCACCAATCTCCCACATCTACAAGGCAATCCTCTAGCTTTGATAACGGAATATTGATGATCAAACAGGCAGGCAATTGACCTGACTGCAGATAGATGAGGCCCGAGCTGCCTCCCTCAGTGCCACATGACCCTCCAACACGGACCCTGCTGACCCCTGATATCAGTTTTAAGGATTGCTCTGCCAGGGTTGTTTGCCCAGGGCTCCTCCAGGGGAAGTCTAATATGATTCTACACGGTCAGAGGGCTAAAGGCCTAGACTGCTGGGCAGTTGCTCAGGCCGCCACCGATCCCGTCAGCCTATCGTGTTCCAAGCAGGAGAGGCGGAGAGGTCATGGGGAGCGGGGCCCTGTCAGACGTATCCCACGGCGGTTGGGCTAGCTGTCCCGGAGTCATTTCCACTGGCGGTGAGGTCAGAGTTCAACAAGCGTGGGACACTGCATTCCTCAGCATCACTTTCGTTCCTTTATTGCAGATTAACTTTCCTGTCCTTGGCTGACAGGATTATTCAAATGTATTCTGCATTTTTAGAGAGCCTTCGTGGTTCTTTTTTCAGTTTTCAGGTTTCATTCAAAGCACAGAAAGAAGAATAGCGGTTTAAAATGTGTTTTCTTTGTGTTTTGTTTTGTCAAGTGGGTGTTTGTTATGACAGATGAGGAACTATGGGTGTCTGGCAACCTCTCATGGTGATGATGTTCATTTAATTCTGTTTTTGTTGCTTGTCAGCTTGCCTCCGGTTCACAGTAAGTGAACTAAATGTGCAGTTAAAATTGAATAGTAAATCAAAACATAACTACGCCCATGAATGCATTTTGGGGTTCTGTGCACGTGGGTGTGAGCAGGACATGTTTGGTATTGCTGCATTCGTGAGACCGAGAGCTTTATGCCAGTCCCAACCCGCTGTCTCAGTGACCTTCCAATATGGCCGCCTCAATTTCCTTGCTACACCCCTCCACAGAACTTCATGAAAAATGGTCTGGTAGTTTTTACTTAAGCCAGGCCCAAAAAATGAATGGAGGTGAATGACCGGCAGGGCAGGTTTGGGTGGCTGGTGGACCCACCCTGTGATTTAGACCACTCCAGAATTTACTGGGTTGTTAGCTGACTCATGCTACACCCCACCACCGAGTTTTGTGAAAATCGGTCTGGTAGTTGTTGCTTAAGCCAGGCCCAAAAAATTAATGGCGGTGAATGGCCATTTTCATCAGTCAGATGTGATTTTGTTTTACATGCATAGAAACATAAGATAGTATTGGGCTTACGCCCCCAAAAAGTTATCAAAAGCCGAACCTGGGCCGACGCATTGCTAGACTGGTAACACATTACCGCTCGGCCACCGGCAGTATAGGAAATCCGTCAGAAGAAGTAAATATAAAGGGAAGGAGCCGATCCAAGTATGGCAAATGTTTTATTTTAATTTGTGTATCTGTATTTTTGTGTAATCCTGCTATGTGACCGAACAAACGAAGGAACGAACGAAATAACACACACGACTGAAAATATACTTCCGCCAGCGGTCACTGGGCAGACCCAATTAATGAGTGATGTTGAATAGGTAAGATTACACTGTCAAATGGAGTTTCCTAATGTAATACTGATAATTAATAAATGAAATATGTGTTTTTTTATGATAGCCATTATCCTTAAAAGCCCCATATTGAAAATAAACAGATTAGTCAGAGCGTGCAAATATCCCTGCATCACCTGTCATGTGAAAAGACTCACAACGCCTCAAATGTCCTCCCAGGTTACATTGGTGCCGTGATCAGATGGGGAAGGAGGGCAGGGGAGAACCCAGGTTTGCCTGATTCATTGAGGTCTGCCAGTCAGTGGTGCAGATTATGTAGCGTGCGACGCTGGGCTGAGTGAGGGGAACGCCTAGCTGCCGAACAGGGGTGGACGAGAGGTCACACACAGCAGGTGTGTGGGTGCTGGCGGGGGATGGTTATACAACATCTGATACTGTTAGAAAACTATTCCACACACCACACCTTGCATGTTGGCATTGTTAGTTTTAGTTTTATTAGCCGCCTGGTGATGAGTAAAACGGGCTGCTGGGAGAGTTATGAGCCTGTATGCTATACAAATAAATCTTTGATTGATTGATTGATATGCTGTCTCCAGCCTCCATCAAAGGGTCTCTCACAACTGTGAGTAACGCCACCATCCACACACACCTGTAACACCTAACCCATTTACAGGGTTTGTGTATTATTACCTGCTCAGCCTGCACACACACACACACACACACACACACAGCTGCTGGTCACAAACTTCATCCGAGGAGTGGAAGTGGCCCCTGCGGTGAAATTACAATGATTTCACCCCCGAAACCGTCCCTCTTACTGATGCTCTGTACTACTGGATATGTCCTCATATTGGAAGGTCTGGAATCAGATGAGAACATCCTCCTGCTTCTCCTCCCCCTTCTCCTCCTCCTCCTCCGCCTCCTCCTCCTCCTCCTCCTTCTCCCCCTCCCCCTCCCCCTTCTCCTCCTCCTCCTCCTCCTCTGCCTTCTCCTCCTCCCCCTTCTCCTCCCCCTCCTCCCCCTCCTCCTCCCCCTCCCCCTTGAGTGTCTGTGCTCCTGCAACAGTCCAAGCCGATGTGCTGCCTGTGAGCGACTGTGTGATGTTTTACTGCCATCTGTTGCCAATCCTTAATCATGTTGTATTCAGTAAGGAGAGCAGTAAGGAGAATCCATTTTGGGGTTTTCAAGGAGTTTTACCGAGATGGAGAAATTAAATTAAAAAATTACATTTTTATATTAAACATCTGAATATTTTGTGCCTCATTATGGGGTAATCATAGCCAGATCAATGGATGCTGTTGTTTCCCCTGTGTGTGTAGAGTATTTCATTGGAGAAACCATGCTGTGTTTGATCTGAATTATTGAAATCCCTCTGAAGAGCTTGTTGGGACTGATGAGTCATGATACAGATTATTAGAGCACCAGCAAGATGAAGAGATGCAGAAATGACGATTGAGAAAAGCAAAAAGATTACAGAGGTGTTGCATTGTATTGTGTCTGGAGGAACATTACACTTTCATTAAAGTGTTTGCTCGTTTGTTTACCTCCCGTAGTGGGAAAAGTGTGCATGTGGGGTCTTGTGAGACGTGGCTCTAGGGGGCTTCTCAATCAGGCATTATTTAATTGCAGCCGTTACGTTATGGTAGCTGGCAAACCCCTACTGTGTCGTCCTGTGTCCTCATTCTCCCTTTGATGCGAGTGACACGACTGCGTGTGTGCGCGTGTGTGTGTGTGTGATGGGGAAAGAGAGAGCGCCTGCTTCCACCCGTGTGTCTGTTTTTGCAAATTCATTAGTGTTTTTATTTTGTGGCTCTGGCTACAGTAGCCATTGTAAACAAACACACACAAAGACACAGACAGTCCTGGCTGTGTAGCGTCAGCTGATATGACAGTCATCCTCGCCTGCGGCTTGGCCCTATGTAAATGAGCATGGCGGGACGTCCGTAGGCCACAGCTCAGCAGACCTCATCAGGAAACATCATGCTGTTCTCTGTGAGCATGCTCCCGGGGACCTGGCCCATGTATCATCAAGACGAATAAACAGGAAGTAAGAATCCACCCACCTGAGCCCAGTGGCAGTTCTCTAACAATATTATCATGAGGAATTCTTTTTTCTTCTCTTTTTTTCCGATAGCTTGCTGAAATCTGTCTAGACTGCGTGAGGAGATGCCTGGCAGCGTTTGAGATTCTCTCTCCAGTCATTTGGGGACGTGTCTTTGTTTATTTCCTTGATACTAAACAAACAGCCGTGTAATATTCATGAAGTAATTATGGTTTCATTGCCACACACAGGCTGTTCTAATATTAGAAGGGTGGGGGAAAAAACACACATCACTAGATGCTCTTATGGTGGGATTCATCAGTTCCATCAAGTCAATGGTCGCATTTCGTGCTGGAAGGGCGTCTTGGAGGGGCATTAATTCATCAATCTGTATGCAGAATGGCCCTCATAACTTCTCAACATGTAATTAGTCCTACCTGAGGGTACGTGGCTGTGATTGCCTTCTGGGAGGTGTCCTCGAAGGCTTTTTCAAATTAGCATGAGAGCCATCGTCCTGATTGCTTGCATCTGGTCATTAGAGGAGACGCTTGGACCTTTTTTTCTTTCCTTTTTTTTTTCCTTTCTTTCCTTTCTTTCATCCTTGTGGTGGAATCACAAGTGGAAAGTTGAACAAGAGAAGCTCAAGCTGGGCACGGATTTTGGTGTTTGGTCATTTGTGACAGGTTGTACTATAACTCAGGGGCTGATGCTAGGGCAGGCCAGAACTGGAACTTGGCTGTTTCTTACATATACAATGAGTTGACCAAAATGAGTAGTTTAGCAATCAAGGTACTCACCCATTATCTATATGAACGGCAGGATAAGAGTGTAGATGTCACTCAGAGACTGAAACCCAAACAAGAATGTTCTAGAAGCCTCTCCAGCTGTAGGAGAAGACGCGGCCGGTTCTAGTATGCATGTGTTGGTTCCATGCATGGTGGATTCTCGTACATAATTGATGTTTCAGCCCAGGGTCCCTGTGGACCTCCGTCGGTAGCCTATACCCGTTGGAACAAACCAGTGATGAATAGGAGAGAAGAACAGCTTGACTTTGCCTAGGCTGGAGGTTGACACAAGTAGACCAGCTACTTAACATTGTGGGACATCTATTAAGGCGGCCACATTAATGACTAATGCATCTGTGTGTGTCCCCAGAGAGGCAGAGGAGGGTCAAATGATAAAGTCCTCTTCCTTCTCCTCCTTATCCTGATAATGTATCTCCACCCTGCTGCCCCCATTTCTGTCTTTAATTAATCCTGAATGAAAAAACAAGCACTTTACTCATCTTAGGATGGTGTTCGTGTACTCATCTTGGAGTCTGTGTTGTTTGTGGCAACCAGGATAGAAAAAAAGGAGTTGGAGTTAGCCAACCACTGCCAGACCACGCTTCAAGCTAAGACCCGCCGTTGGTGCGCTAGCTGGCTTAGTGTTTCATCCACCAGTAGAAAGTCAGATGGTTGTAGCCTGTGTCACCCTGAAAAATATCATACTTGTTTCTGTTAAATGCAGACCAGTGGATGGACTAGAGTTTAAATAATTACATTTATTTATTGCTGAATGTATTGCTTTGTTTTAATTTTTCTTGACATTGCCAGAGTATATACTTCCTGAATCCTGTTGCGTCTGACAACAGTGAAAAGGGCCGGACTGTCCTGGTGATGAAATCACAGATCACATTCAAAATATTCAGTGCCACCAGTCACACCAGCTCCATTACCTCCAACCCCCCCCACACACACACACACCTCTCTCTCTCTCTCTCTCTCTCTCTCTCTCTCTCTACCTCTCTCTCTCTCTCTCTCTCTCTCTCTCTCTCTCTCTCTCGCCGCTCTGCATCATTTTCATGCTTAAATGGATTTATTTATTATGAAGATTGCATATTCTCACCTCTCTTTGTGCTCTCTCTCCCCCTCTCTCTCTCACTCTCCACAGATACCGTGTGCCCGTCGGGAGGGACGCAGAGTCATGTATGATTGAAATAGCAGTAGATAATGGCAGGGTGGAACATCAGGAGGAACTCTTGTCCCACCCTGTGTCAGAGGTAAAGCCACTTAAGTGGAGACAGACTCCCTGCTGGGCTGCTACTGTCTGGGAACCATCATGGAGGGATTACTATGCTGCCTGTTGGCTTGGCTTTGTGATTGGCTGTACAAATACTCTGAAGAAATGATAACTGTAACTTAACCTCACCTCAGGTCACAACGACTCAATGTTATTCAGAATATATAGAAAACAAACTTGAATTGCAGTATTATTTTTGCAGATACCATTATACCTTCCGTGTTAAATGAACCGTTAAGTTAGAATTTGTTGGTGGTTCACAGGATTGAGCTGCACTAATATGACAACCGTTGCTAGCTAGTTGCCTGCTATAGCAAATTGAGCAGATAATGATCTTGAAAACATTTTTTCACTACGTACTGCATATTTCATGGAAATTGTGTTAATCATAGCAAAGCCACATTATAAATAGTATGAAATGTGGTAATGGACTTCAACTGTAAAGGGTGGCATATGATATGGTGTAGATTTGCAGTTGTCCCTCTGGACGAACCCTTTGGATAGGCCTTGCTTGGTTTCACATGCATGTACAACCAGTTCATCAAATAAAGGCTCCCATCGGTTTCACCAACACAAGGTTTTACCAGGAAGTGTTGCCTAGCAGGCTACGGACTCTGTTGACACCCGGTAATATGCTCAACTCTGCAGCCCACGTTTGGACCCATATTCCTGGGGAATGTCCCTTCTCACTGGGAGCCGCATGACAACATCCAGGAGGTGAAGGGATTTGTGGGATGCATCCGGGACCTGCAGATGAACTCCAAGGAGATCTACCTGGTGGGAGAGGCCGTGGGCGGGAGGAACATCCAGAACTGTGACCCACCTGTCTGCCAGCACCTGCCTTGTCGCAATGGAGGCACTTGTGTGAGGTAGGAGACCACGCCCCGCTGCCACGCCTCACTACGGTTCAGTTGGTTCAATTCTACTTGAAATGATTGTCAACTGACCTGTGATGAGCACTAGGAACGGCTCCTCAAAGCCATTATTTCAAAAGCCTTTATGTTATTTTAAGAAGCAGTATGCCTAATGAAATATCCATCACTGCCATGCTTTCTGGTCTGATGTTGATCTCATCTGCTGCCTGCGCAGTAGCGTTGATGCTAATAGAGACTCATAAAAGACGACCATTTCTCTCCAAGTCCACATTATTGTCTAAACCCACTTAGCAATTACATCACCTTATCCCTGTCTCGTTAGACAAGCCATTGTTTGTCATCTAAATGCTCTGTCACCCAAGGTAATCAGCTGAATAGCTCATGTTATGTGTTCATCTACACCTTGACAACCATGATCAGTGGTTACATGTAAAAGGTGGGAGATGGGCATGTATGTGGTGAATATGCAAACACCAATTGCTCCCCGAATGCAAATGATCTTGGTGACATGGTGGTCACATTAGCTCGCCATATGCAAAAAAAGCGGGCTTTGCAATTATCTCCTTGATTAATATGTGAATATGTGATGGCCTCACCGACCCCACAGCAGATTTAAGGGCAGTAGGAGTTCATAGAGCAAAATGCATTTAGTCAATTGACCTGGATCACTCAAGCAAAAAAGTGTGCTCTGGGCTTTAATGGTGGAAACGTCGTTGCTTTTTTCTCTTAATGTCTCAATCCTGTCTGTTAAAGCCAATCACAAATTACATTGCATAACACTGAAAAAAATCTAATAGTTGTTACTGAGCCCAAGAACTAGGTTGTCTTTATTCTCTCTGGAGTGACAGACTGAGTCGAATGAATGTTAAAAGCATAATCTGTACTTCTTTAAAGAAACAACTCAAGGTCCTAGATTTAATAAGGACTTCGCAGTGAGGAATGGAGATTTTATTTTTCTTGCCTATGTAGTTACAGTATGTGGTCTCTAAGGAATACATCAGAAAGAAAATGACTCATTGATGTCATTTCTTCCATGGACACAAAGCCTAATTGAATGAATTGAACTTTATTTTTATTATGTTGTATTGTGGCCCACATACACACTGCACCCATAAGAGAAATAGTCCTGAATTATTTACTCTCACAGAACGTTAACATTCTTACTGGAGAGGGAACGATGAACTCAACTGAATCCAATTCAGTCCTTTACTTCAAGATGACCTCCACATGCAAAAAACATACACAAGTGGAAAGGAAACTTTTATAAGATACAAACGATGGTTAAATTATTTAGAGAAGGATGTGTACTATGTCTTTTGAAGGCTACTCAACATTGAGAGGAGTCTGTAGAGAAGACAGCCATTTCATGGTCCTCAGAACAACAGTGAAAACATAAGAGCAGTACTGTAGCACAATTAGCCTTCAGGTCATTCCTGCAGATGAGAATGGTCGACCTTGTTGGATAGAATTAAATTCAATAACTAACAGTGGACTCTTGTGATGTGGACTATATTAATCATTGCATCATTTCACCGAACCTTCACTGAGGTTTCTATTTTGGTAATAAAACCAAAACTAGCCTCCTTTAGCCTGAAGTAATAAAACATTATCGGCAGTAAAGCAAGAATGGCCAAAGTAGTGTTGAATCAAATGACTGTTAATTACATTTCAAATGAGTGTAATAAATGAGCAAGAACAATAATGTCTTAATTCCCTTTTCAACCATCAACTGTTAGAATTCGAACTCAGAGTTGCTATGGGGATGACCAATCAGACCACACCATGACGCCTACTTATCATTATGACCAATCAGACCACACCATGACCCCTACTTATCAATATGACCAATCAGACCACACCATGACCCCTACTTATCAATATGACCAATCAGGCCACACCATGACCCCTACTTATCAATATGACCAATCAGACCACACCATGACCCCTACTTATCAATATGACCAATCAGGCCACACCATGACCCCTACTTATCAATATGACCAATCAGACCACACCATGACCCCTACTTATCAATATGACCAATCAGGCCACACCATGACCCCTACTTATCAATATGACCAATCAGGCCACACCATGACCCCTACTTATCAATATGACCAATCAGGCCACACCATGACCCCTACTTATCAATATGACCAATCAGGCCACACCATGACCCCTACTTATCATTATGAATGAAAATCATTCCAAGGAGGCATCAGAAAATAATAATAATAATTAACCCTAACCCCAGGAAACCATCAAGACCCACCTCACTGTACCGTAGCAAACATTCACAGAATATCACGGAAGGGCTTCAGATGCAGCAGCCAAAGTGCCTCATGGATTCAAGGATTTTTATTTGTCATGTACACGATTATGCTACTGTACAGTATGTACAATGAAATGCCTGGTACAATGAAATGCTTTCAAACGCATAATCTTGCCTGAGGCCATCTGTCATGTTTGACAGGCTAAATCTTAAAAATGGCCGTTTTAGAACTCTAGAACATTCCGAGAACGTTTGACAATCCCCAAACTACCAAATGTATTGTCTATAAAGCTTCAGTATGCTGTAGAGAGAAGAGAGACTAACAGAAGCCACAGCGCATTTACACATTGTTACATTTGTTTTAAATGTTGATGTTTCAATTGTTTCTTTCATCCATAGAAAGATATTGGATTAGTCTACACACCGTAAATCCCACTCAATGGCCTGTTTAAAGTTGTATTTAAGTACCAGCACAAATGAAATAGAGAAACATAAATAATCGACAAGGGGTTAAGGCTTGAAAAAGATATACTGTATGGTCACAAGGCTTGTTTGTCTTAAGCCCTACTGACTGAAATATCATGAGCAAGCTAATCTATTATTTAACACTTTATCTGGTACCTCTTAATAATTAATTGCATGTGCTGTTGCAGTGAATTCCTTGAATGGCATGAAAGAGTCTTTACACAGGACACTTGTGTTTCTATGTCCTTATGCCTTATGTGTGCAATTACCATATTAACAACAACAACAACAACAACCTGATATCAAAATAAACATGTAATCAAATGATTGCCTCTGGCTAAATTAGAGCAACCTTTTGTCGCCACACATATGCTACTGTATGTAATCAGGCAACTGAGGCAGTTGAGATCTGGAGTGCCGTGACAACCCTGTCCTGTCTGCTTCCACACTCCGCTAACTACATCTCTCTGCCCACCACCTCCTTAAAATGGGGGATAGTATCTGATCTCTAACAACGGATAATTCTCATATTAACTTCCTACCAACTTAAGACTTCAAACTTCCCAGCTTCATCTTCAAATCAGTTCCCGCTTTCATTTTTGCTTTTCTCTGACGAGCTGTCTCAGAGTAATTGTATTAGTCGTCTAAAGAAGAATTCAGTCGCCTGGTCATTAGTTACTGCTCTTCTTTGTACCTTTGGTCTTCTTCAGATACAAAAGCATGGAGCTGAGTGGCTGGTCTCTCCTACAGGAGCAGACCTGTAAAGCTGCAGTTTAGTGGCTGTGAAGACGGGTCACCCTTATGTTGTGTTCACACCGGGCGCGGCGAGAAAATTCGCGCCGCCCAGTTCGCCCAATCTCGCCGCGGGATCAATGGGTCGCCGCGCGAATCCGCCGCAGAAAGTTAAAAAAAATGGTACTTTTGCGAATGTCGGCGCACGGCGAATCCTGGCCGCCGATTTCTGCGATTCGCGGCACCCGCTGCCCAGTTTGCGCGATTTGTATCGACTTTCTATGTAAACTCGCCGCGCCGCAGGAAAAATTTGCGCCCGGTGTGAACACAGCATTAGACCATCCTCGCTTTGGTCCTGCAGATGAGAGAACACAATAACTTATTTTATCACTGGATGTGATGAACGAATGTCAGACCACCACACTCAATACCGCATGAACTGATTAGATGGCCATTAGGTTCTGCAGAACTGCATTAATGAACTGTCTATTGGAAACCTCAGATCTATTGACGACACGTCAGAAGAGCACTGAGATGCGCTCCAAAAAAAAGGTTGGACAAAAATATGTCATTAGCCGGACTACAATGAGATTGATTCATATGAGCAGAAACAACAGAAGACAGGAGATACCACTCCTGCTTGTATTGGTCAGGGGTTTTTGTGGTTGGAGTTTTCCTCATGAAGTCGAAGACCTTTTCTTTTCAGTCAGTCAGATGATCCTGTGATCCGGGCTGGGTAAAGAATCAGAATCAGAATTAGTTTTATTACCATTGTAGTTTTTCAACATACTAGGGATTTGCTTTCAGGCATGGTGCATAACATGGAGACAACATTGGACAGGGTACAAGACAGGGACGAGACAGGACAGTGCAAAAACAGGAGCGTAGGAGCGTAGGAGCTCGGGAGGTAGAGCGGCCGGCTGGGGTCCCCGGTTCGATCCCAGCTCTCGGCATTGTGCCGAAGTGTCCTTGAGCAAGACACTGAACCCTACAGCAAGAAGGTCTCTTCGCCTCTCTGTGCAGAGTTTTCATGTTCTCCTAGCGTTTGCAAGGGCTTCCTCCCAAAGAACTCAACATGACAAATATGCAGACGAACAGATCGCAAACACTGTCCGTCCCTGACAAAGGCAGTCAGGAGCATTTGGTTGGTCCTCGTGGCACGTCCCATGAACGCTGTCTACTGTCTGCTCTCACAAGCCTCGTTGATGAGGCTGGTGGCCATGGGGAAGAAGCTGCCTCTGTGGCATGCGGTCGTAGTCCTGATGGACTGCATCCTCTTGCCTGAGGGGACTGACACAAAGAGATTGTGGCCGGGTTGGGAGGGGTCGGCTGCAATCTTCCTGGCCTGGAGTTGTGCAGGGTCCGAAGGTAGGGAAGGTTGCAGCCAATCACTTTCTCGGCGGATCGGATGACAGAGTTCAGCTTGGTCCTGTCTTTGGCTGTCGCGGCGTACCAGATGGTGATGGAGGAGGTGAGGATGGATTTGACGATGGAGATGTAGAAGAGCACCATCATTTTCTTTGGTAGTCTGAATTTCTTTAGCTGCCTCAAGAAGTATATCCTCTGCTGTGTCTTCTTTGCGAGGGAGCTGGTGTTTACAGAGTTCCCATTTGAGATCCTGGGAGATGACGGTGCCCAGGAAGAGGAAGGAGTCTACAGTGGCGACCGGGGTGCCATTCAGGGTGATGGGGGTGGGTGGGGCTGATTTCTTCCTGAAGTCCACAATCATCTCCACTGTCTTAAGACGGTTGAGCTCCAGTTTGTGAATGTTTGCTACTGTTTGCTACTGTACATTGAGGTGAGTCTTGATGGTTTCCACACCTCATTGTGTGATCCCTCCGTGTAATGATTTTCATTCATTTGAGCTTGACAGACTCGTGGCTGGAGGTGCAGCTGTTCTTGTACAGGGAGAAGAGTAGGGGGGGGAGGACACAGCCCTGGGGGGAGCCGGTCCTGATGGACCTGGAGTCAGACATGTTTTTGCCCAGCTTCATGTGCTGTTTCCTGACGGACAGGAAGTCGGTTGTCCACCTGCGGGTAAGGGCAGGCATGCACAGCTGGGAGAGCACGTACTCCAGTGTGGGCGGGAGGATGGTGGATCAGGATCCAGGTGTAGGTGCCTGTAGATATTTCATCATCATATTTTTGTCATATTAGGGCTATGTCTGGACCCACCTCTCTGGAAGTGATCAGTGTGTTGTTGTCTTGTCAGTGGTCTACCCTTCCAGCTGTGGTGTGAACTGTGAACTTAATCCATACAAATAACTGGAAAGCTGTACAATAGGCCTCTTCTCACCCACGAAAACATGTTTTGGTTTTGACTGTTACTAACTGCCTAACCTGTTCTTTTTATTCAATAGAATTTAATGGGGTCACTTTTACCCTGTAGACCCTAAGGCATAACACTGATAGTGTTTGGCAGCTGTAGAAAATCATAAAAGTTGTCTGCAAACTCCAACCCTTCGAGGCCATTGCAATACAGAGCGTGATGGAGCCGAGGTGAAACACAAACACGGTCTTTAGTACCATGATTCATGCTCCACTGTAGCCTAATGTGTATTGAACACTGTTGTGAAGTAATCCCCAAGGTCACTTTCCCCATGGCATTTTGAGTGAAAACCAAAACTGAAGAACGGTTCAGTAGGAGATACAGCAGGGGTTACAGCAGGGGTCTCAAACTCACATTGGCTTGGGGCCATTGCTGGTAGCGTCAGCTCATAGGAGAGCCTCTTCAATGTCAACTTCAAGTACTACTAACTATAAGAAAGTGCAATATTTCTGAAAATGTCATTTTTCATTTCCATAACTAGACTCACACATCAGTCTCTAAATGTTGCAAGACTATTCCATAACTAACATTTTCATCATACAAATTCAAACTGGTTTCTATACATTTTTATATATTTTAACAGTTAGTGCAAATCTTCTTTCCTTACTTTTATTTTATCTTGAATAGCCTACATTTGTACTATTCTATTTAAGTTGCAAGATGCATCGCTACTGTAAGCCTGCCCTGGACCTGTACTTGCATTTATTAATGTTTAAGTTTGTTACCATTTCTTGCCACTTGAATACATTTGTAGGCTACTATTCTATTTCTTGCCAGACACCATCTTGAAAGACTGCTGAGACATCAGCCCTCTCAGCTGTGTGGCTCGTTATTTCCTCTCATCTCTCTATAACTCACACTGTTCTCCATGTTTAGTAATGAATAGCTCTTGACATTATATTCCTTTAGAACGGTGACATTTTTCTTGCATATCAGGCAGGTAGCATTTCCATTGAGCTCCACAAAAAATACTGCAATGTCCATCTTTCTTGAAACCGTCTGTGTTCCTAACGTTAGTTAACCATGAAAACAGCCTCTCGGTGGCGAGCTGCATTCCGTTCATAGCTCATAGTCGCGTGCCGATTGATTGCACCTGTGACTGTATGCAGCATTCACTTTGCACAATAACAGCATTTCGCCCCACGTTTGAGAGACTTGAATTACACATTGTAGGCGTGCCTGCCGGCGCCGTGTTCAAGAAATTATTTTGCGGGCCGGATGACATTATATTTCTGACATCATGTCCTGGGCCGGATGGAGGGGTGGGGTGGGCCGGAAATGGCCCGTGGGCTGGGAGTTTGAGACCCCTGAGTTACAGCAAGGTTGAATAAGAACAACCCCCATGACTTGCCTCCAACATTTAAATTATAATTTGTATGCAGTTACCGTAGTTTCGATGGCTGACGATTTAGACCGTTGGCATTAATAATTAACAAATATATAAAAAGTAGGCCTAACCACTGTATCATTTTCACTGGGCTCCGTGCTACTATCCCACCATAGATGTATTAAACTAGCATCACACTCGTCCCTGTTCTGGGTTGGAACAAACAAATGTGACACACTAGAAAAAAAACTCAAAGGCATACTCAGCTACTGGCAATGTGAAAGGTGTTAATTGCTTTTTGTCACATTTCATCTGGGTTATCCTGCGTTTAAAAGCCTGCCTATACTCACTCATTTTGGTGTAAAAACCTGCCTATACTCACTCATGTTGGTGTAAAAAGAGTATATGTCACCGCTGAGCGATGCGTTTCAGAACGCTTGACCCCATCTGGAGTTGACCCCAGTAGCAACGCCTCAGTGTCTGAGGAATGGCAGTTTCAGTGAGTCCATGCATGATATTCTTCATTTAAATTTATGAAAGTTGTGATTAGAAATTTATATTATTAGATGCTGATATATCATATTAGATGCTGTTTTAATGATACTGTGTTCTGATAACTAATAGGGGGGGGGTTCTGATAGTATGCAAAAATTATCTACAGTAATTTTACAGTTTTTTTTCCATATACTGTAGGCCCTGACCACTATTTAATTTAGGTGACATTTCCGTAGGGATGATCTGTAGGTCTGTGTGTGTGCCTGGTTAAGACTCACTATACAGTCCACCATTCCAGATCAGAGACCCAGCTATGGAGGCCTGGGCTGAACGCGTGGTGAATACACACACAGATGATCTGACCCAGCTATCGAGGCCTGGGCTGAACGCGTGGTGAACACACACACAGATGATCTGACACAGCTATCGAGGCCTGGGCTGAACGCGTGGTGAATACACACACAGATGATCTGACACAGCTATCAAGGCCTGGGCTGAACGCGTGGTGAACACACACACAGATGATCTGACACAGCTTCCACAGACAGCAGCGGCTAGACTGACTGACAACAACCTCTCCTGATGAAGAACTTAATTTTGTACCATTGCTCACGCAACATTGACTGCTAATGTCATCAGCTCTCAGATGTAACTTTGATTGCAGTAATGTCGTCAGACGCTAAGGTTTCCTGTCTAGTCAATGATTTTAATTAAGCAAAATACACACACACACTATTAACTGCCATTAATAGACTGAAATGTATGCTGAAGAAAAAGGAAAGATCTTCAGTCCTGATCTACGGTTCTGAATCAGAACGACAGAATGTAAATATTTCATTTCTAGGAGCAATTTTCTGGAGGAGCCGAAAGCAGCTCACAGTGCTGCTGCTCCAAGCACATTATTAATTTATAGATTCGAAACCCCACCTATGCTTCTTGTACAGTATCTGATATTATACCTTTGAAAAGTGTATGCACCTCAGTGCAGCTTGTGAAGTCTGTGTGTGAGCAGGACTTATCATGCGGGCCCAGCCTCCCTCCTCACCACGAGAGACCCGGCGCGGGAGTAGCGGGCTCGGGAGGAGGGGGGGGTGTGGGTGGGGGGTGGGGGAGGAGGGTCGGTAGGTGGGGGGTTGGTTAGAAAATTGTCTGGTTTGCCTTTGGGCCGCATGTTTGCTCAGACACTCCCAATCGTTGGTTTACCGCAAAGTTATTATCATGATTGACAGAGTGCTTACCTTTCTGCGAGGGGGGGAAAAAAACATGAGGAAAAAAAGATAATTCTGGCTGTGCAGTGCGTACGGTGGTTATTTGAATAAATCTATAACATAATACTCAGCCCCCACCAGCAATCAATCCATGTAATGCCAGCTCATTTTCAGCAGGATCTCAAACATATCAAATGTATTCCAACCAGGGATGATGTTGATTTTCTGAAGATGGTCACATTGATTCCAGGCTGTTTAGCACAGTGTTTCATCCATTATCATGTTGATGCTGTGATCTCTGTCCTAATGGTCCCTGTGTGTGTGTGTGTGTGTGTGTGTGTGTGTGTGCGTGCGTGCGTGCGTGCGTGTGTGTGTGTTTAGTGATGCAGAGGACTGGTTCTGTGAATGCGGCCCTCTCTACACCGGTCGACTGTGCCAGTTCACGGCCTGTGAGAGGAGTCCATGTGGTCACGGAGCCACCTGCATCCCCAAGTCTCCCCTGGAGGCCGTCTGCCTCTGCCCCTTCGGAAGACAAGGCCTACTGTGTGAGGAGGGTAAGACCCCCCCCCCACACACACACACACACACACAGACACACGCACCCACAGACACACACATATGCATTGCATATACTCTGAGTCTCTCACACACACACACACACACACACACACACACACACACCCACCCACAGACACACACACACACACACACATATGCAGTGCATATACTCTGAGTCTCACACACACACACGTGCATATACTCTGAGTCTCACACACACCACACACACATGCACACACACGCGTGCACACACACACACCCACACACACCCACACACACACACACAGATGCTTGGGCCGTGCTTCTCCTAACTGGTGAGTGGGCTGAGGCCGCCAGCCAGTCAGTGTAGCAGAGAAGTTAATGGAATGGAAATCAGAGAGCGAATGGCAACCTCTTGTCTTCCTCTGCCTATGGATTTTAGCATTAGGGTCAGAATCAATAGAGTCCCTCAGTGTCTTTACTTGGCTGGAGATTTCAAAAGACATCGGAGCACTGATACATTCTTAAAAAAAAAAAGAAAAGAAAACCTGTTCTCCAAATAGCTGCAATCTCAGTTAAGCAGTTTACCATGCTGACATCATCGGCACGCCATTACAAGCTTTAAACAAGAACTAGTGAGACCGCTCTGTCCGCTCTGTCGAACGAGACATACGGGAGGTGCGCTAGCGTTTAAAACCTTTTGCGGCACTTTGGGGTCGTTTTCCAGCGCATGATGAGGTCGGCTATCGCCTCAGACCGTACGGGAATCTGCGTAAACATCAGCCAGGGATTCTAAAGCAGTCGTTCTGTCGTCTCCTAAGACGAGCCATGCATAGATTATGTGATGCAAGAAAGGGTAACGGCAGAGTTCCATCCCCCGAGTGTGCTGAGGCTGCTGGCGGGATGAGAGAGAGAGACTACCAAGGATGACTTCAGATTAACCCAGATAACTGGTTGCCTCTGCAGCTAATGGCGTCCTGACTCTAACGGCACAAGCACCGCCAACGCCGCCGCCACCAGCCACGAGCATCTCCTGTATGCCGTAATAAAGCTGCGTTTGGTAATACAGTCACCACTGGGTTCTAGTGTGTGTATCACTAAGGCGACACTCTGTTGTGTATCACTAGAATAAACTGTATTCATGAATTCATAGTCATCAATTGTGTTTACCCCTCTGGGACTAGCGGTTGGCTGTGTGCACCAGCTGCTTTATGATTACAGTCCTTGCCAAAACTTTGCTTAGTTAGCCGTAATCACTTAGTTAGCCCTAATCACTTAGTTAGCCCTAATCACTTAGTTAGTCCTCATCACTTAGTTAGCCCTAATCACTTAGTTAGCCCTCATCACTTAGTTAGCCCTCATCACTTAGTTAGCCGTAATCACTTAGTTAGCCCTAATCACTTAGTTAGCCCTAATCACTTAGTTAGTCCTCATCACTTAGTTAGCCCTCATCACTTAGTTAGCCCTCATCACTTAGTTAGCCGTAATCACGGCCAGGGGGGGGTGGATGGTTTGGTATTCGAGGTCGCCTTGGTCAGGCCAGATGACCTCCTCTGTCTGCACCCCGCCACAAACCACATGGGCTAATCTCCCCCCGTCCCTGAGTGTGGCTGAGATTTGGAATTGAAATCCTGAGAACATCAGATAGCGTCCGAGTCAATATTGATCAGCAGCAGGTCTCCTCAGCTCTCTCTCTCTCTCTCTCTCTCTCTCTCTCTCTCTCTCTCTCTCTCTCTCTCTCTCCCCTGGTAGGGACGGCCAGGCTGCACTCTCCTTAATGGCTTAGCCAGTTACAGCACCGTGCACCCAGCTAGACTACGTCCACTGCATCACACACACACACACACACACACACACACACACACACACACACACACACACACACACTGCAACACAGTGATAGTGTGGTCACACAGTAGGGGGTGCAGTCATGTGAGAATATTTGGTTAGTTCATCTTTATATGCTCGTCACACTGTCCCCAGACTCAAAGTCCCATGCCCTCTCTTTCCCACATCAAGAGAAATTCTGAATGGTCCCCCGGAGAGATAAAGAAATTATTTAATGTGGTATTTTGGTGTCTACGATATTGTCTGCGCCTTCTCCGCGCCCTGTTGGAACACAGAGGGGCTCATGACGTCGAAGGCCAGCGATGGAGTGGGCGAAACAGCAGGAGACGGCAGCTATAGATGCCGTGTTAAGAGTTTAGACAACATTTATGGATTTTCTTCTGTGTATGACTTTTAAGCAGCATGGCTTGGCTCCCGTGAAATATGGATTATAAAAAGGCTCTGCCATGGCAGCTAGTGATGGGGTCCCTTCACTCTCTCCACCTCACTAGCTTTCTCTCCGCTCCGATTAGAGCTCATGCTTTTTTTTTTTAGTGTAAGAAGGAGGTGGGCAGGAGCTCTACTTTGTTAGTGTGAAATGTGCTGATGTGGTCCTTACAGCCCACTCTGTCTCTGCTGGGTGACCCTTGTTGTTCTCAGAGTTGCACAACAGCTGGCCAGGTATTCTGGTAAAGCTAATAAAGAATTGCCACTGCTGTACACAACTCTCTCTCTCTCTCTCTCTCTCTCTCTCTCTGTGGTTGCATGACATTGTTTGGATGAATTTTGTATATTTAATGGTCAGTGGGATATAATCCACTAGGTGTTCATTCTGCCTATGAAAGAAGGTAAAGGATGACAATCCCATAAGGCGTGTCACTAAGACTAAACAGCTTTTAGCTGTGTACCAGTGGTACAATGTGTCTTCTCGTGTTGTTGTCACTAAGCACTAAACGTGTTTGTTGTGAATGTAAACATTTATACAGAGCCCAGGAGCAATGCTCTAGTTTCCACATGTCCATGTTTGAAGGTAGACTGAATTGTGGCTGAAGTCTTTTAAATGTGTAAGAGGCAACTATGCATTCCGTTGAGAGAGAGAGAGAGAGAGAGAGAGAGGGAGAGAGAGAGAGAGAGAGAGAGAGAGAGGGAGAGGGAGAGGGAGAGAGAGAGAGAGAGAGAGGGAGAGGGAGAGGGAGAGAGGGAGAGGGAGAGAGAGAGAGAGAGAGGGGGAGGGAGAGAGAGAGAGAGAGAGAGAGGGAGAGGGAGAGGGAGAGAGGGAGAGAGAGAGAGAGAGAGAGAGGGGGAGGGAGAGAGAGAGGGAGAGGGAGAGAAATCAAATCACGTTTGTTAAGGGAACAGTTGGGTTTCCAGCTGAAGGATTTAAATCAATTTGTTAAGGGAATAGTTGGGTTTCCGGATGAAGGATTTTCCAGTGTTAGGAACATCTACAGAACCCGTTTGAACTTGAGTGTTAGGAATATCTACAGAACCCGTTTGTAAGTCAGAGTGACAGAGGTCCTGATCTGAAACACATAATAACAACATGGTGGCTTTTCCTGTGTGCTATTGGCACTCAAACTGTGAGTTAACACCCCACATATCATACACTTGCCCCATATGACTCCAGTTAAAATGTAATGGTCTGTTTGCTCAGCTGCATCCATCGTCGGGTCATACTGATGGGCATAAGGAGGGCTGACGGATGCCAGAGGCGATGTAGAGAGAGAACACACACACACAGCATGTCAGAGTAAACACATGGGAAAACCAGTTTAAGTTCTAACCTTTTGACAAGAGGGTGTTCACACAACGCTGGCGGTTTATTCATTTCTGTCTGATGATGGGGGAGGGGATTTGTGTTTCTCTAATGCCTGAGAGCTGCCGTCGATGTGCTTATTGCCCGTTGATGTCTGTGCTTCCCAATGTTAATCTTCCTGGAAAGACTCAAATACCTCACTGTACAGACTGAAACCCAGTACTGATAGCCTTCTCCAGAGGGGGAGTCAGAAGATGGGAGTCTGAAGGTGTGAGTCAGAGAGAGGGAGAGTCAAAGAGAGGGAGAGTCAGAGAGAGGGAGTCAGAGAGAGGGAGTCAGAGAGAGGGAGTCAGAGAGAGGGAGTCAGAGAGAGGGAGTCAGAGAGAGGGAGAGTCAGAGAGAGGGAGTCAGAGAGAGGGAGAGTCAGAGAGAGGGAGTCAGAGAGAGGGAGTCAGAGAGAGGGAGTCAGAGAGAGGGAGTCAAAGAGAGGGAGTCAGAGAGAGGGAGAGTCAGAGAGAGGGAGTCAGAGAGAGGGAGAGTCAGAGAGGGAGAGTCAGAGAGGGAGAGTCAGAGAGGGAGAGTCAGAGAGGGAGAGTCAGAGAGGGAGAGAGTCAGAGAGGGAGAGTCAGAGAGAGGGAGTCAGAGAGAGGGAGTCAAAGAGAGGGAGTCAGAGAGAGGGAGAGTCAGAGAGAGGGAGTCAGAGAGAGGGAGAGTCAGAGAGAGGGAGTCAGAGAGAGGGAGTCAGAGAGAGGGAGTCAGAGAGAGGGAGTCAAAGAGAGGGAGTCAGAGAGAGGGAGAGTCAGAGAGAGGGAGTCAGAGAGAGGGAGAGTCAGAGAGGGAGAGTCAGAGAGGGAGAGTCAGAGAGGGAGAGTCAGAGAGGGAGAGTCAGAGAGGGAGAGTCAGAGAGAGGGAGTCAGAGAGAGGGAGTCAGAGAGAGGGAGAGTCAGAGAGAGGGAGAGTCAGAGAGGGAGAGTCAGAGAGGGAGAGTCAGAGAGAGGGAGTCAGAGAGGGAGAGTCAGAGAGGGAGAGTCAGAGAGGGAGAGTCAGAGAGAGGGAGAGTCAGATAGGGAGAGTCAGATAGGGAGAGTCAGATAAGGAGAGTCAGAGAGGGAGAGTCAGAGAGGGAGAGTCAGAGAGAGGGAGTCAGATAGGGAGAGTCAGAGAGGGAGAGTCAGAGAGGGAGAGTCAGAGAGGGAGAGTCAGAGAGGGAGAGTCAGAGAGGGAGAGTCAGAGAGGGAGAGTCAGAGAGGGAGAGTCAGAGAGAGGGAGAGTCAGAGAGGGAGAGTCAGAGAGGGAGAGTCAGATAGGGAGAGTCAGAGAGAGGGAGTCAGATAGGGAGAGTCAGAGAGAGGGAGTCAGATAGGGAGAGTCAGATAGGGGAAGTGAGAAGGAGGGAGTCAGAAGGGGATTTAGGGGGTGAGAGTCAGAGAGGGAGTCAGATAGGGAGAGTCAGATAGGGGAAGTGAGAAGGAGGGAGTCAGAAGGGGATTTAGGGGGTGAGAGTCAGAGAGGGAGTCAGATAGGGAGAGTCAGAGAGAGGGAGTCAGATAGGGAGAGTCAGATAGGGGAAGTGAGAAGGAGGGAGTCAGAAGGGGATTTAGGGGGTGAGAGTCAGAGAGGGAGTCAGATAGGGAGAGTCAGATAGGGGAAGTGAGAAGGAGGGAGTCAGAGAAGGGGATTTAGGGGGTGAGAGTCAGAGAGGGAGGAAGTCAGAGCAGAAACTGTGGGGAGCCTAATTTGCATCCAGGGGGTTCAGGCATCATCTCTAGCTGATCAATTCAGACAGACTCCAGCTCAGTGTGCGCCATTGCTAAAACACTTCAAAGCCATTTAATTCAGTAAGCGTTCTGCAAATAAAGTCCCAGCAGAAAAAAAATAATGCTGTTTCCACAGGCATTAATAATGCAGGGGCCAAACAAAGCTGTGACTAGTGGCAGAAGGCAGCCCGAACACAGTAACCAAGGCCCCGGGCTCTAGAGGAGATGAGCAAACTATTTCAATTATTCACTATTACATGTTCCGTCTGATCCGATTGATCCCGTTGATATGTGGAGATGCACCACTGTGTAATTTTGAGAACGCTGAGAAGATCCACACTGAAATTCATCCTGAATAAAATCAAGATCTGCGTGCTGAGAAGGAATACAAGGAATTATCATATTCACCCTGGGATTTGAAGGAGTAAGCTGTTGATTGTAATTGATAATCACTAGGATTGCTGTCCTACTCGTGTTAACAGTATGTATGAAGCGTTGCCTGTGTGCCCAAATCCTTTTGCATCAGCCGCTAATGAAAAGAAACTAGAATAATGGTTAGAAATGAAAACAGGCCATCCTATCTTTACTCTTCATTGAGCAGGAAAAACAGATGTCTCCTCCCAATGATGCTGCATGGCTCAATATCGCCATCTGGTGGCTGGTCTTTTGGCATGAAGACTTATGGAATATGGATGTAGGCTATCACACAAAGCCCTAGATATTACTGTATTCCTGTTGTAAGTGATACCGTCTGTATTGTCTCAATCGCCGATGATCAGATGAAACCAGGGGCCTGTTTGTTACGTAACATACTTTTTATTCAGAAAGGCTCTGTCAGAGCTTAGCTTTTGCTACAGAACCATTTTCTTGAATTGCATGTCATTGCACAACAACTTAGCGCAAATCTTCTCTCTAATGGTGGTTTTCTTTTTCCCACCGGTGTCCTTTTTTCTCTATGCAGCCATCAACATCAGCCGCTCCAGGTTTAGTGGAAACGATGAGTTCGGCTACACGGCCTTCACGGCCTATTCCTCCGTCGCCAGCCCCCGCCTCTTCTACGAGTTCCAATTAAAACTCACATTCGCCCACAACGCCTCCGCCTGGAAGGACAACCTCATCCTCTACTCTGGACAGAAAGGACGAGGTGAGGAGCAATCTAGCGTCTTCGCAGGAGCCATGAAGTGACTCATTAGATCCTCTGTCGAGAGGAGAATAACTTGGTGAGGTCTCCTGGGTAATGCGGTCCAATTATGGAGCTTCATTACAGCCGCTGGAAGGACCTCCATCCGTTGCCATTTTGGAGTTTATCTCCCGCCGTGTATGGTAATGTGCCATCTAATAGATTGTCAGGGCCGATAGATCTTGCTAGTTCCCTCCAGGTGGATGTAGTAAACAGCTCTCCCTCAGGGCAGACCTTGGCAGAGGCCCTGACGGGGAGGCTGGGTCTTCACTGATGAGTCACTCTGAATGCAACTCATTTAATTCCCATCCAAACCATTGTTGCCTTCCTCAAGTGGTCCTCCACAGAGAACAGATAAACAACAGAGGTAGCTGGCAAGAAATTAATGGCCGACTCAATCACCTCATCGATTTACATTAATGGAATTACATTTTTCTTTGAAACATAGACGAGGATGAAAATACAAAATTGTCAGCTGTTGGGGTGGATGCAGGGTCTCCTGCTCCCGCAGAGGTCAGCTACAGTAGCTGCTAACTGTCATGTCATCAGCAGCAGTATGTTTAATCAAACGCCCAGACAGCTGAATAAGAACACAAGAGGTTGTGGATCTTCTGCACTTGGCTGCGTCTCTCTAGGGATTACAATTTAGGGTGATTCATCGAGGGAGATGGGAGAGGAGACAGCCGCATGAATAATACAGCTATTGTCAGGGGAATGAACAGAACTGGGAGGAAAGGGGACCAAATCAAAAGTGAAGAATAAAAAGGGATGAAAAATGAAGAACTCTCTAGATAATTGGTCTGATGAATGGTCATCCCAGGACAGATCAAGGGGAAATCTTGTTTAACTAGATGACTGTGGTGGTACAGTTGACTGTGATGCAAATATATTCCTTATATTCCCTTCATTAGAGGCAATTATATCCGTGTTTGAGAACAGTTTTCAAACGGCGACATCTAGATGACAGATCTAAGTCTCTCTTCTCACAGATTTATCTCAGTCTTTATCAAGTCACATGGATAATGGTGGTGATTTATCAGATTATAAGTGTCATTCTGTCTGGTAATAATACTGTGTAGGATTCATACAGTATAGGGATGTCACATACAGTACAAGTTATTACTTCATATTTGAAATGATTGAGATAATGCTCGTCTTGTTTATGCTGTATGGTCCCTCAGGCGTCGATGGAGATGACTTCCTGGTTCTTGGCGTCCGTAGCGGCAGGATTGTGCACAAATTCAGCCTGGGATCTGGCGTGGGAACCATTGTCAGTGAGCGCCTGAACCGCCATGTCGATATCCACACCGTCACCTTCGGAAGGTCAAGACAAACAGGATGGCTAAAGGTGCGTTTGCTTTTAGACTAGCATTGGGCTTTCATTCTTCTTTTAAATGGTTAATCAGTGCAGTAGGCTATATACACAAAGCCCAATTACGTAACATTGCACAAAGGCCAATTACGTATGTTATGTTATGTTATTTTTATTTATAATGCGCCCCCCAACCAACTGTTACATCAGCCCGGGGCGCAGACGTAACATTGCACAACAGCGTCTTCTGTGCTTGGTTCAGGTGGACGGACAGAGGAACAGAACCGGGCTGTCCCGAACGTGCCGGGCCTGTTCTTCGTGGGGGGATATAACGAACACACCCCTGAACTACTACCAGTGGGTTCCAGGTTCCGGAATGGCTTCCAAGGTAGGATACCAGCATGAAATACAGTAGGTGGGGCCCAGACTAACCACTCTCCACATGGGAACTCAAACGTCAACCACTAGACCAAAAGAGCAGACATCCCCACACTGAGTTCATTTGGTGATATTTGGGATGTTCATGACACAGGGAGCAGCACTATAGAAGGCATTACTCAGCAGAGTAATCACAGCCACCTAGAATCACCACCATCACCACTGTCAGTTAGAAGTGACTCAAATCCAATAGGACTCAAATCTGACTCAAATCTCTGTGCAGTCTTCTCTGTGCGGTGTAAACAGACATGCCGCAGGGAGTTGGATATTTCTTGCCACATTCCAAACCACCTCCAGAGGTAGTCTGGCCACGCGACTTGAGTCTGAACCAGGAAATCCTATTTATGTGCCAGAAGTCAGCCTGAAGTGCTTCTCCATCACTATATCACAGTGATTCATCACTTAGATTTACCCTGACAAATCTCATGGCGGCAAAAAAGAAATGAAAGCATTTTTGCTTCTGTCGTGTTATCTTTTTATTTGTATTACTTTGTGGCTAATAATACAACAATTTATAGCAAGATATATATGGTTTGTTGTGATAAGAGAGCACAAATTCAATCTAGGTCGCCCTAGGGTCTAATTTGCATTGCCTATTTTATTTAAAATGTTAATGTTTAATATGTAATTAATTGTAATTTTCACTGCTTCATTCACAAGATCTTGAATACCACTATTGCATTTTGTTCATTCAAGTCATGATCAGGTGTCAGGCCTGTAGGCTAATACAATTATAACAACATGCTGATATTTTGTGAGAGAGGTAGACTTTTTCCTCACCCCTTTGTCGGTGAGATAACATCCATGTGAGAGTGAGGGTCCGGGTTACACCTAGCGTAGCCATTGACTGCGCGCTCAGAAAACCAATTTAGTCGCTTGGCAAAAGCGTCTACAACATTACTGTAATGTAGTCACGCATAACTGCAGTTTGAACAGTCCGAATTGACATAAACTGATTATAAAAACAAGACCTGCAGTGTAAACAAAGCATTAGGCTACTCTTTAGATGTGGCCTCGTGAGATCATCCTGATGTTGGAAGCTCATGTTGTTACTTGCAAATCAGTCTGGATGCTCTCAATAGAGAAAATGTTGAGCCAGATTGGAAAACGATTTCCCCTGTCAGCATTGGTTCTGAGGAATTTGAAATACAAACAGCTATGCTGGGAAGGTTTAGCGACAGCGAGGAGCAGTTAAAGTTAGCGTGTGAAATACCTTTAAAAAAAAAAAAAATCAGATGGTTCATCCAATCACCTGCCAAGTACTTTTGAAAGTCCCTGTCCTTTTCCAAACTGTTTCCAAAGGAGTACCCAGATGGTTATGCGAAGCAAACAAAACCAACAAATTGTATTTGTCACGCAGTGAGATATGAGACATCACACGCTGCATGCAGCAAAACACGCACCCATCTGGCGCGCCAGGTTACTTTAGATGGGCACAGAGCCCAGACTTAAAAGTGGTGAATGTGTGACAGGTGCATCTCTTCGTGTGGACTTCTGGATGGCTGCTCTGCCGTATGAAAACAACAATGGCGGCACTCCAAAATAATTATTAAAAAGACAAAAAAGGTAAAGTTAACTTCTTAAACATGTTTTAAAGTGTCTCTGATTCCTCTTCCTCCACGCGGCTGGAGAAAGTGTAGAAATCATGAGGGAGGTGGAGGAAGACTAGAACAGAGCACCGGGGTTGATTGTGTCTGCCCTTAATCTCTTTACACCCACAAAGTTATGCATTCGGCGCAAATCCATTCTGCCGTTCATAAGTCAGGCGGACAAGGGCACCATCCAAACGATCTTCATCATAATCAGTATCATTTGGCTCTGCTCCCAAGTGACCCCGGTCCAGGCATGGTGCATTGTGGGGGGAGTGTTATTGCGCCTGCTAATGTGCAGTGAGAAGATATTGCCTTAATGGTAATGATGATAACAATAATGAATATTGTCATAAATCGTTGTAGCCAGCAAACCGTGCATTTATTGCTGCAACGCTTGTTATTGTAAAATGCCATTTTACTTTAAATGAAGGTGAACAAGTCTCTTTCAATTTGGTGCCTGGAGCCAATCTTCTCAGTTTGATTCTGTTCAGCATACTGTGATTAATCTCTATACTGTACGTGCACATTGAAAAATAGGTTCTGTCGCAATGAGAGGCATATATTTGATGAAACTGTTTGTGACTGTTCAGTGTGAATGATACAGTATAGTATGATCAGCTATATGACAGTGAAGTGGGGGTGAGTGAATGATCTACTATCTGTGAGTGAGTGTTGTCTGTGACTGCTGTGTGTGACTACCATGTCTGTGACTGCTGTGTGTGACTACCATGTGTGTGACTGCTGTGTGTGACTACCATGTGTGTGACTGCTGTGTGACTACCATGTCGTGACTGCTGTGTGTGACTACCATGTGTGTGACTGCTGTGTGTGACTACCATGCCGTGACTGCTGTGTGTGACTACCATGTCGTGACTGCTGTGTGTGACTACCATGTGTGTGACTGCTGTGTGTGACTACCATGTCGTGACTGCTGTGTGTGACTACCATGTCGTGACTGCTGTGTGTGACTACCATGTGTGTGACTGCTGTGTGTGACTACCATGTCGTGACTGCTGTGTGTGACTACCATGTGTGTGACTGCTGTGTGTGACTACCATGCCGTGACTGCTGTGTGTGACTACCATGTGTGTGACTGCTGTGTGTGACTACCATGTCTGTGACTGCTGTGTGTGACTACCATGTCCTGACTGCTGTGTGTGACTACCATGTCCTGACTGCTGTGTGTGACTACCATGTCGTGACTGCTGTGTGTGACTACCATGTCTGTGACTGCTGTGTGTGACTACCATGTGTGTGACTGCTGTGTGTGACTACCATGTGTGTGACTGCTGTGTGTGACTGCCATGTGTGTGACTGCTGTGTGTGACTACCATGTGTGTGACTGCTGTGTGTGACTACCATGTCATGACTGCTGTGTGTGACTACCATGTGTGTGACTGCTGTGTGTGACTACCATGTCTGTGACTGCTGTGTGTGACTACCATGTCGTGACTGCTGTGTGTGACTACCATGTGTGTGACTGCTGTGTGTGACTACCATGTCTGTGACTGCTGTGTGTGACTACCATGCCGTGACTGCTGTGTGTGACTACCATGTCGTGACTGCTGTGTGTGACTACCATGTCGTGACTGCTGTGTGTGACTACCATGTCGTGACTGCTGTGTGTGACTACCATGTCTGTGACTGCTGTGTGTGACTACCATGTGTGTGACTGCTGTGTGTGACTACCATGTGTGTGACTGCTGTGTGTGACTGCCATGTGTGTGACTGCTGTGTGTGACTACCATGTGTGTGACTGCTGTGTGTGACTACCATGTCATGACTGCTGTGTGTGACTACCATGTCGTGACTGCTGTGTGACTACCATGTCATGACTGCTGTGTGTGACTACCATGTCTGTGACTGCTGTGTGTGACTACCATGTCGTGACTGCTGTGTGTGACTACCATGTGTGTGACTGCTGTGTGTGACTACCATGTCTGTGACTGCTGTGTGTGACTACCATGTCCTGACTGCTGTGTGTGACTACCATGTGTGTGACTGCTGTGTGTGACTACCATGTCATGACTGCTGTGTGTGACTACCATGTCGTGACTGCTGTGTGTGACTGCCATGTGTGTGACTGCTGTGTGTGACTACCATGTGTGTGACTGCTGTGTGTGACTACCATGCCGTGACTGCTGTGTGTGACTACCATGTCATGACTGCTGTGTGTGACTACCATGTCGTGACTGCTGTGTGTGACTGCCATGTGTGTGACTGCTGTGTGTGACTACCATGTGTGTGACTGCTGTGTGTGACTACCATGCCGTGACTGCTGTGTGTGACTACCATGTCGTGGCCTGTAGTCCCAGCTTAGTTGGTATCTGAACCAGTTGTTATCTATAAAAAACAAACGTGACGGGAGAATGTGCGCACACGTAGCCTACGGCAGCGCTGACCCATGCGTACACACGTTTCTGGAGAAATGTCAAACTGCGACTCCCTTGGCAGATGGATGAAACGCGTGAAACACATTGAAATTCATGCCAACCTTGTGTAAAATCAGCATTACCTGTCCGGCGTTGTAGAGCTCCCATAATAAGAGGAGACGTGTGTAGAATGGGTTCATGTCAGCAATCCTGATGCAGAAGCTCACAGACAGACGGCTTATTCTTTTGAGAGGTTTGACTGCGTGTGAATGAATATAAGGGTGTGTGAATGAATATAAGGGTGTGTGAATTAATATAAGGGTGTGTGAATGAATATTAGGGTGTGTGAATGAATATAAGGGTGTGTGAATGAATATTAGGGTGTGTGAATGTTTTTACGAATATGACAACTGTCACTATGTTGTCACTGTGTGGATTTTGCTAACGTCACCATCAATAAATCAATGTAGTTGTAGATCTACTATTTTGAACCTGCTCCGCTCACAGCAGATAATGGGCAAACTTACAGTACAGGTATGTAGGATAATCAAACAAACCACTGGGTTTAATTAGGAATACAAAACCCAAAGCCACCGACACACGTAACCAAATGATCTAGCCTACATTACATTCTACCCAATACTTTGTCAGTTGTGACATTCTCAGAAATGAGTTGAACAGTTGGACAAATTGTGTTTAAACTGATGCCGCTTTCGACACCTCAGTCTCACACCTGCCACCTTTCATAATATAATATTCTAATGAGAGGCGCTGTTGGGGATTGAACCTATTTGAACCTGATTTTCACTTCACGAGACCAACGCCTTGCCATTCGGCTACCACGCCAGTCTTCCTTCAACCTCTGCCACAAGGACTTTTATTTAACCTCTGCCACAAGGACTTTTATTTCACAATAGGAATCAGCGTCATTGTCGTAAGGCAGTCATAATTCATGATGGGATGAATGAGGGCTCACTGACCATTTATGGTCAATTATGTGTGTGTAGAGGACAGGATACGAGGCTGATCAGCGTGGGCACATTTCCAGGTGGACATAAATGGGAAATTGTGTGCAGGTGTGCGTGCGCAAGGTTATATAAATAAAATAAAATAAATCAGTAAATTTTTTGTGCGCACGCCATTTTCAACTTTTGTGCTCAAGCACACTTTTAGTATGGATTCTGCGCAATGTTTTCTAAAGGAGGCCCCTGGTGTGCTGGCCCTGCTCTGGGACCTTTCTGCTGCCCATGTAATAAGAACTCCTGACTCGTAATCAGATCCCTGTGACCTTCTTGCAGTCCTAATCATGATGTCTGGGAGGAAACAGCGATAATGTACTTCTCTGCCAGTTATCAACACTCCCGCCCTCTCCTGTTGATAGGTGCATAGGGAGCCAATGAACATAACATAAACATGTTCTGCGCTACTTCCTTTAAGCTGTCAATCAAATAAACTGGACATAGCTGTCCCGACACAGAAGCCAACTAACCACCTGCTTAGCCGCCACACAGAGCCCGAAACTGGGGTCTCCAAAACTGTAAGCTTAACCAGCTCCCTGTGTGGGGCGTAAGAGACGCGGGGTTTGGACTTGGGGGTCCATTTTGACTTAGACTCAGGAATGAAAAATTCCCTCCATTCATTGCCAATGCAGGGGGGCTTTGGCCCCCCATAGCTCGGCCCACAGGGTCTTCGTTCGGGGCCCGGGGGGGGGGGGGGACTCATGGAGGGGGCCCTGTCATGCGTTTTCCTCTCGGATCCTGGGGCCCTTGGGAGGAGGGAGGTAATCGTTCTGCTTAGGGCCCCTTAACGGCTTGGGCAGGCTCTGAAACTGGAATAAGTCTGTTCGTGTTTTGATTAACTTCATTAGAGATGACACCTCGGGCTTTCAGAACTGCCTTAATGTTCACAACTATAGATCTCTCTCATTGTCAGACTGCCAAGTAAATCCTATTTATCTTCTGGTAGTTTTATTTTCAAACAAAATGATAAACAGCAAAGTTTGAACTCCCATTCATTGATGTTGAAATGGTCATTAAACCATGACTAGTCTGTGGAGAACGCACCTCATAAACAAAGATGCTCCATTAATCTGGCTTTCAGGAAACTGGCACAGATTACACTGTTTGATAGGGAATAATGCACTTATCTGTCA